>NW_007378545.1:38184-58596 GCF_000475195.1 Diaphorina citri | reverse complement strand
AAAAAAAAAAGACAGAGATAGAGATAGAAAGAGAAAAAAATAAACTCATGAATTAGGGCTTTCACCCAACGCAACGTGTCCAAACATAGTCAACATGGGTACCTATACCTCTTTTCTCTTGATTTTTTCTTCTCCTCCTCTTTCTTCTTATCCTCCTCCTCCTTCTCCTTCACCTTCTCCTTCTCCTTCACCTTCTTCTTCTCCTTCACCTTCTTCTTCTCCTTCACCTTCTTCTTCTTCTCCTCCGCCTTTTATTTTTTTCTCCTCCTCCACATAATTCTGCCCCTTTTTCCTCTTCCTCTTCTTCTGACTCTTCCTTCTAATCTCCCTCTTTCTCTTTCACTCTTTACCTTTCCTTCGCCTTCTCGTCCTTCATCTTTTTCTTCTTCTCCTTTTCCTGCTTCTTCTCCTCCCCATTATTTTTTTTTTCACCTCCACCTGTCCCCTTTCCTTCCTCTTCTTCCGTCTCATCTTCTCCTTCATACTTTTTCCTTTTTCTTCTATTACTTCATCCTTTTCTCTTCTCATTCTCCTCTTCATTCTTTCTTCTATTCAATATTTCGTTTTCTTCGTTCTTTCTACTCTTCATTCTTTCTTCTATTCAATATTTCGTTTTCTTCGTTCTTTCTACTCTTCATTCTTTCTTCTACCTATTCAATATTTCGTTTCCTGTTATTTCTTCACCCGTTTCCAAATTCAACATTTTTTTTTTTGAACATTGAGGAAACCTTTTCTCCTTTTCTTTCCCCATATTCCCCTACACACCATACATAGTGCCGGAAAAGCTATCTAGATCTACGAGTATACTCGTATGATAAATATCATATATGATATAAAATATAGGTATAAATGTAAACTATAAATATGAATGCTTTTATATGTACATACCTATAGATATATATACATAAATTTTTCATATTTCTTCTGAAAAAAGAAGAGAAGGGAAAACATTGGGGAAAAAAGTAGGTACGTAGTAGAAGGAGGAGGAGGAAGAGAAAAACAAAACGAAGAAGTAGGTGCAATAGAAGAACGAGAGTGAGAAGGAAAAAGAGAAGGATAAGAAAGGAGGGTAAGAAGAAGGGCGAAAAATTAGAAATAGAAGAAGAACAAGAAGGATGAAGCAGAAAGAAGAAGAGCTAGGGACAATATAAGAACGAGAGTGAAAAGGAGGAGAAGGGAAAATATAAACTAGCAGAAGAAGGAGGAGAAGATCGAGGAGAAGTTGAAGAAGAGGAGAGAAAGATGGAGTATAAGAAATCAGATAAGGAAGAGGGGAAGAAAGAGAATAAGAAGGAGGAGGAGAAGAAGGAGGACGAGAAGTAGTAGAAGAGGAGAGAAAGTTAGAGTATAAAAAAGACAAGATATAGGGAAGAAGAAGAGTAAGAAGGAGAAAAATCATCTTCTTTTTTTACATTTTCTTTTCTTTATTTATGATTATCATCATTATTATTTTATTATATTTCGTATGGAATGATTTATCTTCCTCTTCTTTACAGCTTGGAAATATTTATTCCTATACAACCTCGAGTCATGTCTCTCTCTCTCTCTCTCTCTCTCTCTAATTCCCCCTCTATCTCTCCCTCTCTCTTTCTTTTACTCTATCTCTATCTTACCACTATTTTTTTCTCTAACTCCCCCTTTTCTCTCTCTCTCTTTGGTGAAAGAAAATTTCGGAAAAGTCGTACCATTTTCCAGTAGTACAGGAAAAACCACTTTCGGGATCATAAAACTCAACTGATTGACAATAAGGAGTACGATTCCTGTACTACTGGAAAATGGTACGACTTTTCCGAAATTTTCTTTCGCCAAACAATGTAAACCGCTGTTTTGCATATTGCCTGGAGGTCAGTCAGCTAATTTTCGTACTCCCTATGGCCAATCAGTTGAATTTTGTGTAATCAGTTTTTTAGGTATACCCTTTTGAATCTTGGCTGAAGCTCAGAATTTCTGCTAGGGATCATAATTTTCATGTGGGAAGTACATTGTGTCTCTTCTTAATGTCTATCTAATGACATACTACTGAATGGACATGCTACGACACAGACCATACACGGAAATCAGAGAATCTCCCAGGTTCATAGCTTGTGGTTGATGGAAAATTAATAGGTAATAGAGGTATCTATTACCTTTATTGTTCTCTAACCGTACTTCATTGTATTTGAAGAGCTAGGTTTAATAGAGAGACCTGTAACAGCTAAGGTCTTACCGCGTCGAAACCGAAGAGAAGGAAGACAGGATAGGAGAAAACCAGCCGTTCCGAGAACGTACCTTATCCCTTCAGGATAAAATACGCCGCGTGCAGGAATCGAACTCGCGATCTAGCACTTACAAGGAACAAGAAGTCTGTGTACCATAGAAAGATAACAAAAGGACTTTACTGTCATAGCTCCTGTAAATAAATGTCAAAAAAACGTACCGGAAGATATGAAAAATTCAAATACAAATCACCACTTGACTTGAAAACGAAAAACTCGGAAAAAAACTCATACTTCACCAAACAAGTCAAGTGCTAATAGAAAGGGAAGTTTTTGAAATTTTCATTAAAAAGTTTTCTCTCCCACTCGAGAGAGAGCCAAAAGTTTCATTCTTTTTCGTTAATTTTTCATGATTTGCCCGGAAAAAATGTTTGATAACGAAAATTTGAGAAACAAATTAAAAAAGAAAAAGAAGAAAAAATGGAATAATTAATGACAATAATTCAGAACAAAAGCATAAATTACAATATGGGAAAACATAAAAATGATAGTCGTCTTGCAAAATTCAAAATTTTTTCGTTAATTTTTCATGATTTGCCCGGAAAAAATGTTTGATAACGAAAATTTGAGAAACAAATTAAAAAAGAAAAAGAAGAAAAAGAAAAAATGGAATATTTAATGACAATAATTCAGAACAAAAGCATAAATTACAATATGGGAAAGCATAAAAAATGATGGTTGTCTTGCAAAATTCAAAATGTACCTAGGTATCAACATAAATAGGAATTCTACATTATAAATAATGTAAAAATAAAAAGCATTTTGAATTAAATAAATAATGTAATTTACCTTGTTACCTATACCTAGCGAATTAGGTAATTATTAACAATGATTCTTTGAACATACCTAAATGAATTATTATGTACCTAGGTAGATAGGTAATTAGATATAATTATCTAATCGAAAATACAGTCGCCCTTGCCAAATGCACATGGTCAGAATTTATATGACTACCGTATAATTTCTTCCGCTTAATTTACTTTGCTATCTTTCTCTCTTTCTTTCTTTTCCTCCTTAAGTATCAACTCGAACTTCCTCCTTAAGACCTTCCCTGCCTCCTTAAGTACTCCCCTCCCTCCTTAAGACCTTCCCTTCCTGCTTAAGTCAATAATTCCCAAACAATAATGACACAAAGACAAAATCAGAACTTTGCTTTATATCATCAGAAGCTTCCCTGCTTGTTTGACAAATTTAAAACAAATTGACAACTCAATATAAACAAAAACAAAACAAAATGCGAACGCGAATATTTTCTTTGTTTTTCGAAATTCAAATAAATTTTCGTCTCAAAATGAACTGTCTTTTATGTTTTTTCTTAAGTAGGTACCTAAAACCTACCTATTTTATTTTATTTTTTCGCCATCGGCGCGGCTGATTATTTTTCTGATTTCTGCAGGTGTTGTTGATTCTAGTGTCATTTCTGTGTTGTTTGTCATATTTTGTATTTCTTCATTTGTGTTAACTTGTGCTATTTGTTTGTTTGAGATGTTTTTGATTTTTTCTTCGACACTATCTATGATTATGATTATGCAATGTGCCACACATAAAAGATATAATACAAGATAGATACATATAGTTATGTTACGGTAAAAGTCCGACGAGCGTATATGAATACCTTACTTTTAACAAACGATTTGGTAAATCCTAGGATTTACCGCTCGTCGGGCTTTTAACGTAACATATATATGGAAAAAAGAAAGATGACGAAAAGGTAAACGCTGTTGAAAGGGCAAAGGACAGGGAAAAGGAGTGTGTAAGAGGGAGAGAGAGAGAGAGAGAGAGAGAGAGAGAGAGAGAGAGAAGGATTTGAGACTTTATAGTGAGAAAGAGAGAGAGAAAAATGAGATAAAGTAAGGAAAGAAAGAGAGAGAGAGAGAGAAATGAGATAACGTAAGAATGTATGTGTGTGTGTGTGAGAGAGAGAGAGAGAGAGAGAGAGAGAGAGAAGAGAGTATAATAATGTGTACCTATATGATTAATGGTAGAGCGTTTCATTTTCAATATTGTATTTCAATTTTCAAAGCTCTCTCTCTCCCTCTCTCTGTAATAAGTTGCGTTAGGTATAAGTTACCAAGTTATGAAACTCGAATACAGGGTCTGATATGTGGAGGTTACCCTAAGGAACACAGGGAACCCTATACCCCTATAGGGAGTAAATATGTAGGTAGGTACTACGTACTTAGGTACCCTGTATGAGACAAAATGCTTTGAAATTTCTGCCTTAATAACTATAATATGCCACACACATATTACAATATATTATACATATTAGGTATACCTCTCTACATTTGCGTTAGGTATAAGTTACCAAGTTATGAAACTCGAATACAGGGTCTGATATGTGGAGGTTACCCTAAGGAACACAGGGAACCCTATAGGGATTAAATATGTAGGTAGGTACCACGTACTTAGGTAGGTACCCTGTATGAGACAAAATGCTTTGAAATTTCTGCCTTAATAACTAATATGCCACACACATATTACAATATATTACATATTAGGTATAGGTACCTGCCTCCATCTCTCTCTCTCACTCTCACTCTCTCTCTCTCTCTCTCTCTCTCTCTCTCTCTCTCTCTTTCTACATCCTCCTTTTACCCTTACTTTCTTCCATCTCTACCTCCCTCCTTTTAGTTCGCTTTCTCTTTCGATCAACGGTATACCTAATCTGATGTTTATCGTTCTTAACAGTTGAAAAAACAAAAAAATCTCTGGAACTGGAAAGAGAGGAATTTTTACAAGCACGTGTCACGTGTATGAAATAATAGTGTTTTGTTTATAATTTATCGGTGGTCCCTGGACTCAAACCCCAACAGACTACAAGTCCAACATTCTATCCTTCAACGACTCATAGTGCCAGCCTAGTTAGCTTAGTTGGTAGTGCGTCTGTCTTGTAAGTGCTAGGCCGCGGGTTCGATTCCCGCCCGGGGCGGATTTTAAGTTGGAAGTGCGTCTGTCTTGTAAGTGCTAGGCCGCGGGTTCGATTCCCGCCCGGGGCGGATTTTATCCTGATGGGATAATGTTTGTTCTCGGAACGGCTGGCTTTCTCCTATCCTGTCTTCCTTCTCTCTTCGATTTCGGAACGATAAGACAGAGAGTATAATAATGTGTACCTATATGATTAATGGTAGAGCGTTTCATTTTCAATATTGTATTTCAATTTTCAAAGCTCTCTCTCTCTCTCTCCAGTCTACGAAAAAAAACAACGAAGATACAAGGAGCACAGACAAGGAAGAAGGCAGTATATCCCAAAATTATCTCTGCCATGCTAAAGAGCAAAGCAGTAAGCGCCAGACATTAAGAGTATTTAAGAGAGAAAGCAGTATATCCATGGATATACTGCCTTCTTATTTATTATGAAGTTTTCTTGGATTTGCTGCTTTTTTTTTCGTAGTTGTGAACAGACTTATCAAGTGGATATACTGCCTTTCATATCTTGAATTCCAATCTAAAAGTTTTTCATCACATTTTTCATAATTATCAGTCAGTTTAAGTTGTGTTGACAGTTTTTGTTTTAAAATAATGCAAAATTTTAATTTTATTTTAAAAAAAAGATAAGTATTTTAAAAGTATTTGACAGTGTTAAAAAATGTGTGTTTTCTAGTGTACTAGTTTTTAAATAGACATTGATCAAAACTAATGGATCGAAACTAATGAACAAAAACTGTCAACACAACTTAAACTGACTGATAATTATGAAAAATGTGGTGAAAAACTTTTAGATTGGAATTCAAGATATGAAAGGCAGTATATCCACTTGATAAGTCTGTTCACAACTACGAAAAAAAGCAGCAAATCCAAGAAAACTTCATAGTAAATAAGAAGGCAGCATATCCAATGATGTATTGCGTTCTTGCTTTGTGAGTACCACAGTCTTCTTAATTTACCTCTTTTCCACTTTATTTTTCAGAATTTTAGCATCAATTAATGATAAAATATGAACTTTTAAACCTAAATTCAAGAGAAAAATTTGCAAATGACACAAATTTCGGCACAGGTCTCAGAAATGACTGCCAAAAACTTCAATGACGTTTCCTGAAAAGTTAGGAATTTGGATATACTGCCTTTTCATTAAGGAGGGCAGCATAGCAGTTACAGTTCCCTCTGTCAAACCTCTTGAAAAAAAAAAACGACTCATAGTGGTATGAGCTGCTGATAACTGGAACTGAATTAGTCTGTACAAACATGGGAATGCAATAAAAGGAAGGAAGAAAAAAGGATGAAAGGATAAAAAGGTTAAAATCTTTTCCTTCCCTCTATCTCTCTGTTTCTTTACTTCTCTATTCCATCCTTCTCTCGCTTCCCCTTCATTAACCTACTCTCCCTCCCATACCTTCCTGCCCCAGCATAGAACCAACATCCTTCCTTCTCTTTCCCTATATTAACCTACCCTCCCACTCTCCTTCCTTTACCTCCCATTTCTCCCTCTCTAACATCCCTCCCTAGCTTCCCCTCCCTCCCCCCTCCCTCTCTCCCTCCCCCAGTATAGAATAAAGTAAACAGCCCTATGGTCTAATTAGCATGACCAATGAGTATTAGACCAATCAGTCTTGTTTGCTAAAAGAAACAAAGATCTTCATAGGGAGAAATAACCATTTTCTCTCTTATTTCCCTTTCTTTCCTCCCTCCTCATTCCCTTATTTCCCTCCCCCTCCCATTTCTTCCCACCCCAGCATAGAATAAAGTAGATAAACAGCCCTATGGTCTAATTAGCATGACCATCAGTATCAGACCAATCAGTCTTGTTTGCTAAGAGAAACAAAGATCTTCATAGGGAGAAAAAAAATCCCTCCCTCTAAATTCCCTTTTCCCTAATTTTTCTCCCTTACTTCCCTCCCTCCTAATCACCTTATTTCCCTTCCTTCTCTCCCACTCTAAATTTCGGTCATAAAATTTCCGCCCCCAGCCGGGATTTGAATCCAGAACCTTCAGGTTGAGAATCAGTGCTTTTGACCACTCGCCCCACAGGCGGGCTCGTCAAAGTGTTTTTAGTCTTTTTATCATATTGGGTAGAATTACGTCAGACTGTCCAAAATGTAAAAAATTTCATTTTCAAAGAAAAAAAGTTTGCCAGCGTAGTTAGCTTAGTTGGTAGTGCGTCTGCCTAGTAAGCGCTAGGCCGCGGGTTCGATTCCCGCCTGCAGGGGCGGATTTTATCCTGATGGGATAATGTTGTTCTACATTATAAATAATGTAAAAATAAAAAGCATTTTGAATTAAATAAATAATGTAATTTACCTTGTTACCTATACCTAGCGAATTAATTATTAATAATGATTCTTTGAACATAAATGAATTATTATGTAGATAATTAGATACCTAATTAATTAGAATTAGATAATTATCTAATCGAAAATACAGTCGCCCTTGGCCCTTGCCAAATGCACAGTCATGGTCAGAATTTGTATGACTACCGTATAAGTCTCATGATTATGCAATGTGCCACACATAAAAGATATAATACAAGAGAGATACATATATAGTTATGTTACGGTAAAAGTCCGACGAGCGTATATGAATACCGTACTTTTACCAAACGATTTGG
This sequence comes from Diaphorina citri, assembly GCF_000475195.1. Taxonomy (NCBI): domain Eukaryota; kingdom Metazoa; phylum Arthropoda; class Insecta; order Hemiptera; family Psyllidae; genus Diaphorina; species Diaphorina citri. Next base: position 50,796 of record NW_007378545.1, on the reverse strand, counting down.
TAAATCCTAGGATTTACCGCTCGCAGGACTTTTACCGTAACATATATATGGAAAAAAGAAAGATGACGAAAAGGTAAACGCTGTTGAAAGGGCAAAGGACAGGGAAAAGGAGTGTGTAAGAGAGAGAGAGAGAGAGAGAGAGAGAGAGAGAGAGAGAGAGAGAGAGAGAGAGAGAGAGAGAGAGAGGGGTGTGAGACTTTATAGCGAGAAAGAGAGAGGAGAAAAATGAGCTAAAGTAAGGAAAGAGAGAGAGAGAAATTGATGATAACGTAAGAATTTGTGTGTTTGGAGAGAGGAGAGGAGAAGAGAGTATAGATAATGCTGTACCTATAATGATTAAATGGTAGAGCCCGTTCATTTTCAAATATTGTATTTCATTTTCAAAGCTCTCTCTCTCCCTCTCTCTGTAAATAAGTTGCGTTAGTTAAGGTATAAGGGTTGACCAAGTTATGAAACTCGAATACAGGGTCTGATATGTGGAGGTTTACCGTAAGGAACACAGGGAACCCTATACCCCTATAGGGAGTAAATATGTAGGTAGGTACTACGTTACTTAGGTACCCTGTATGAGACAAAATGCTTTTGAAATTTCTGGCCTAAAATAACTATAATAGTGCCACACACATATTACAATATATTATACATTTAGGTATACCTCTCTACATTTTTCCTCTCTCCTACTCTCACTCACTCACTCTCTCTCTCTCTCTCTCGTCTCTCTCCTCTCCTCTCTCTATCTTCTCTTTCTACATCCTCCTTTACCCGTTTACTTTCTTCCATCTCTACCTCCCTCCTTTTAGTTCGCTTTCTCTTTCGATCACGGTATACCTAATCTGATGTTATCGTTCTAACCTAACATTTGAAAAAAAAAAAAAAAAAAAAAATCTCTGGAACTGGAAAGAGAGGAATTTTTACAACACGTGTCACGTGTATGAAATAGTATTTTTGTTTATAATTAATAATAATAATAATAATAATAATAATAATAATAATAATAATAATAATAATAATAATAATAATAATAATAATAATAATAATAATAATAATAATAATAATAATAATAATAATAATAATAATAATAATAATAATAATAATAATAATAATAATAATAATAATAATAATAATAATAATAATAATAATAATAATAATAATAATAATAATAATAATAATAATAATAATAATAATAATAATAATAATAATAATAATAATAATAATAATAATAATAATAATAATAATAATAATAATAATAATGCTTATTTATACTGCTCGCATAGGACTGAAAAGTCCCGTTACAGTAGGCTACTACTATTATTGTGGTCAAATTCTCAAATTATATTGAGGATAAAATTCCATACCTCGGCTGGGATTGAACCCACGTCGGTCCTTGGACTCAAACCCCAACAGACTACAAGTCCAACATTCTATCCTTCAACAACTTATAGTGGTATGAGCTGCTGGTAACTGGAACTGTAGTCTGTACAAACATACGAATTAATGCAATAAAAGGAAGGAAGAAAAAAAGGGATGAAAGGATAAAAAGGTTAAAATCTTTTCCTTCCCTCTATCTCTCTGTTTCTTTACTTCTCTCTTCCATCCTTCTCTCGCTTCCCCTTCATTAACCTACCCTCCCTCCCATACCTTCCTGCCCCAGCATAGAACCACCATCCTTCCTTCTCTTCCCCTATATTAACTTACCCTCCCACTCTCCTTCCTTTACCTCCCATTTCTCCCTCTCTAACATCCCTCCCTAGCTTCCCCTCCATAAACCCTCCCTCTCTCCCTCCCCCAGTATAGAATAAATCCCTCTCTTACCTCCCATTTCTCCCCACCCCAGCATAGAATAAAGTAAACAGCCCTATGGTCTAATTAGCATGACCAATGAGTATTAGACCAATCAGTCTTGTTTGCTAAGAGAAACAAACATCTTCATTCATAGGGAGAAAAAACCATTTCTCCCTTATTTCCCTTTCTTTCCTCCCTCCTTATTCCCTTATTTCCCTCCCGCCTCCCATTTCTTCCTACCCCAGCATAGAATAAAGTAAACAGCCCTATGGTCTAATTAGCATGACCATCAGTATTAGACCAATCAGTCTTGTTTGCTAAGAGAAACAAAGATCTTCATAGGGAGAAAAAAAAATCCCTCCCTCTGAATTCCCTTTTCCCTAATTTTTCTCCCTTACTTCCCTCCCTCCTAATTTCCTTATTTCCCTTCCTTCTCTCCCACTCCCTTCTACCGATCCTCTTCCCCTTATCTCGCTCACTCTCTCCCCTCTCTTTCTTCCCCCTTCCTTCTTATTAATTTATTTCCCCTCTTCTCCTTTTTCTCTCTTCCCCTAGTCTCCCTCCCTCCCTTTCTTTTCCTTCTCCACCCCTCCCTCTGTACCCTCTTCTCCTCTAGTGTCTCATTCAGATCCCTTATGACCCCCCCCTCCCCCTGTACTCTCTTCTCCTCTAGTGTCCCATTCAGATCCCTTATGACCCCCCCTTTTTTTCTTCATCTTCTTTTACGTGGTGATCCGGGGTGTATACAGTATGTCTCAGAAGTCCTAGCCGGAGAAACTTTCCATCATGAGAGCTCTGGTATCGGTCAAATCTTTTTGATCTTTGGGCGCGTAGCGTCTGTCGAAAAGAGTTGAGTCCAATCTTCTCTGGCGATCCTTAAAGGCCTCAAGAAAATGACACTTTAGAAAGTGACACTTCCTTGACAATTCTCATTTTCTTTTATTTTCTGAGATACACTCTCAGCTCTGTCCTGTATCCTTTTTGAAAAAAAAGGAGTTAAAGAACCCTTTTTCTCAAAGCTTTTATCAAATTATTTCCGGTTGGGTTGAGATTATATTTGAAATGCTACGTCCTCAGTTGGTAGGTCGGTGTACAGGGACATACCTGTACCCGGATGCGTGAAAATCTGGGCAAAATAACCAGAAAAGGTAATTAAAAAATTCCGTAGGTACGATTTTTTTTTTTGTTTTTTTCAAGAGGTTTGAAAAAGGATAGACGGAACTGTGATTGCCAAGTTCTTATCATCCCGAAAGGAAAGAGAGAAGGAAGACAGGATAGGAGAAAATCAGCCGTTCCGAGAACGAAACTTATCTGTTAAGGAGAAAATCTGTTCCGGGCGGGAGTCGAACCCACGACCTAGCGATTACAAGACGCGCTACCAACCTGGAGAGAAATAACCAGGATATGAGAAAGTCAGCTGTTCCAAAAACGGTAGACAACTTACCCAATCTCTTTTGAATCCATTTCGACCTGTTTGCTTGCGGCCTTGAAGAGCGCCAACTAATTATCTTCACGTGCAGACCACTTCACTGCACTTCACTTTGCTCTTCACTTCACTTCACCCCCCCCCTTTTTCTTCTTCTTCTTTTACGTGGTGATCCGGGGTGTATACAGTATGTCTCAGAAGAAGTCTTACCCGGAATAGGTAACTATCGAACATGAGATTTCTGGTATGGGTCAAATCTGTTTGATCTTAGGGACCGTAGCGTCTGTTGAAAAGAGTCGAGTCCAAGCTTCTCCGGCGATCCTTAAATGCCTCAAGAAAATGACACTTGACAATTCTCATTTTCCTTTATTTCCTGAGATACACTCTAAGCTCTGTCCTGTATCCTTTTTGAAAAAAAAGGAGTTAAAAAACCCTTTTTCTCAAAGCTTTTATCAAATTATTTCCGCTTGGGTTGAGATTATATTTGAAATGCTACGTCCTCAGTTGGTAGGTCGGTGTACAGGGACATACAACAAACCGGATGCGTGAAAATCTGGGCAAAACAACCAGAAAAGGTAATTAAAAAATTCCGTAGGTACGATTTTTTTTTTTTTTCAAGAGGTTTGAAAAAGGATAGAGGGAACTGTAATTGCTTCAAAATCTCAAATAAATGAGGATAAAATTCCATGCCTCGGCTGGGATCGAACCCACGCCCTCCTGTTTACCAGGCGAGCATCTTGACTACTACGCTACCGAGGCAGGTTAAGGAGAAAATCTGTCCCGGGCGCGAGTCGAACCCACGACTTAGCGATTACAAGACGCGCTACCAACCTGGAGAGAAATAACCAGGATATGAGAATTGAGAAAGTCAGCTGTTCCAAAAACGATAGACAATATCCCGAAAGGAAAGAGAGAAGGAAGACAGGATAGGAGAAAATCAGCCGTTCCGAGAACGAAACTTATCTGTTAAGGAGAAAATCTGTCGCGGGCGGGAGTCGAACCCCCGACCTAGCGATTACAAGATGCGCTACCAACCTGGAGAGAAATAACCAGGATATGAGAAAGTCAGCTGTTCCAAAAACGATAGACAATTTACCCAATCTCTTTTGAATCCATTTCGACCTGTTTGCTTACGCTTACGGCCTTGAAGAGCGCCAACTAATTATCTTCACGTGCAGACCACTTCATTACACTTCACTCCACTTCACTTCGCCCTTCACTACACTTCACTAGTCTCAACAGGCACTTAATACCGAGATTACCCTGTTGCCAGATTGTGCAATATTCAAGTTAATAAAGTGGGGGAAACATTACAAAAAACGGCGGGGTTGAAAGAGCAACACGAAAATGGGGATGAAACAAGAGAGAGAGAGAGAGGGGGGGATAGGGGAGGAGAAACAGAGAGGGAGGGAGAGAAAGAGGACGAGAGGGATAGGGAGTGTGAGAGGGAAAGAGAGAGAGAGAGAGAGAGAGAGAGAGGAATAGGAAGAAATAATAAAATATATAGGAAGAGAAGGGATGGAAAAAGGGAGAGAAAAAGACAAAAAGGATATATTTATTTATTTATTATTATTATTATTATTATTTTAATTTTCACCTACCTATTGTTTTTCCTTTCCGAATAGGATTTTGTAGGTCCTTGGTAAGATTCGTAGAAGCTTAACTCATCCTTTAGGGCTGTTTTCCCTCAAGCCTCTGATTGGGCTTTTGTGTATGAAAAGTCCTTGGTAAAGTTCTCAGAGCCCAAGGATTTTTCTACTTCTCCTCTTTCTTCTTCTTCTCCTCCTCCTCATCTTCTTCTTCTTCTCCTCCTCCCTCCTCTTCTTCTTCTTCTCCTCCTCCCCCTCCCTCCTCCTCATCTTCTTCTTCTTCTTCTCCTCCTCCTTTTTCTTTTTCTTCTTTTTTCCTCCTCTTTCTTCTTCTTCTCCTTCTTTTCCTTCTCCTCTTCCTTCTTCTTCTTGTCTAGTAAGATTAAGAGCCTTACAGATTTTTAAACTTAAAAAAAAAACACGTGAATTGAGAGAGGAAATTTTTCAAGGACGTTTCCCAAGAGCAACAACAACAGCAGCAACAACAACAACAGCAATTAACAGCAACAATATTCTACATAGTTCGCGAGGAGCTTTTCCACTTGAAAAATCTACAAGTAAAAATCTGACGAGAGTACCTACCTACCTAATAGGTGATTTTTCACGCGGAATCGAATGGTGAAACTTTTAGAACTGTCCGACCTAATGTAATAGAAAGTCGTGTGATGTTCACACCAGATTTTTTTCTTCAATTTTCTATTCCTTCTCTCTTTTTTATTTTTTTTTTTTCTTCTTTTGAATCTTGGCTGAAGCTCAGAATTTCTGCTAGAGATCATAATTTTCATGTGGGAAGTACATTGTGTCTCTTCTTGGCTATATCTAATGACATACTACGGAATGGACATGCTACGACACAGACCATACACGTAAATGAGAGAATCTCCCAGGTTCATAGCTTGTAGTTGATGGAAAATTAATAGGTAATAGAGGTATCTATTACCTTTATTGTTCTCTAACCGTACTTCATTCTATTTGAAGAGCTAGGTTTAATAGAGAGACCCGTAACAGCTAAGGTCTTACCGCGTCGAAACCGAAGAGAAGGAAGACAGGATAGGAGAAAACCAGCCGTTCCGAGAACGTACCTTATCCCTTCAGGATAAAATCCGCCGCGGGCAGGAATCGAACTCGCGATCTAGAACTTACAAGGGAAAGAGAGAGAGAGAGAGAGAGAGAGAGAGAGAGAGAGAGAGAGAGAGAGGAAAATAAAGGGCAAAACGGTAAAAAGGAGAGAGAAAAAGAGAAAGAATAGAAATAGAGAAAGGTTACAGAGGGAGAGAGAAGGGAGAGGGAGAGAGAGAGCTGGAGAGAGAGAGCTAGAGAGAGAGAGAGCGAGAGAGAGAGAAGGGAGGGGGAGAGAGAGAGAAGGGAGGCAGAGAGCGAGAGAGAGAAGCTGGCCAAACATTTTGTTTGCATTGTTGAAAATCTAAGGGATACGGGACTATACTGTAGAGGCGGCTAACTTTTCGGTAGTCACAAGCTCGAGAGACTTTGAATTTTGTATAGCTCAAGCTCATAATCCATTTTTAGCCCGTCCTTCCTTTATTATTACGATTATATTGGGAATAAAGGGAGAACGGACTCTAGTCTTGATTTTAAATCATTACATGAAAGGAAAATCAAAAAATCAAATCAAGAATAGGTAATAATAAACTGAATATTAAACAAATTAGGTAGGTGAGTGGAGGTGGGGGGGGTTGCACCCAGGGGGGCAGGGTGGGGTGCACCTAGGGTGCAGAGGGTGCACGAGGGTTGCACGAGCTTGCCTGAGCTAATTAAGAGAAAAACAACCCTTTTTCTATTTACAAATCCCTTTTTCTTAAACGTTAATTTTCTCTCTCTCTTTTTTCCGTCTTTCTATACCCACTATTTTCCCGTGTTTACCCATTTTGTTACTTCCCTTTTTCCGTTTCCTCTTTACTTCTTCCTTTCTCTCTCTCTCTTTCTCTATGTCCCCCTTTCTCTCTCCATCTTCCTCTCCCTCTCTCTCTCTCTTCTCTTATATTTTCTATCTCTTTTGCATTTCAGCTGTTTTTTTAAAGAGATAAAAAATTAAAATATGTAATTAGGCGGTTGATCTTTTCTTTCTCCTCGTTATCTTGCTCCTTTTCTCTCCTTTCCTTTTTCTCATTTCCTAGGGAAAAATGGGGAACAAAGTTCTCCACTCCCTTTTTTTCAAGAGGTTTGACAGAGGGAACTGTATTAACTGTACTTTTTTAAGCGAATGCAAATATCAAGTTTTTTTTTAAAGAGGTTTGACAGAGGGAACTGTGACTGCTAGAGAAATCGAAGAGAGAAGGAAGACAGGATAGGAGAAAGCCAGCCGTTCCGAGAACGAACATTATCCCATCAGGATAAAAAAAAAAAACACATGTATTTTTTTGTTAAGAGGTTTGACAGAGGGAACTGTAACTGCTATGGTCTTATCGTCCCAAAATCAGAGAAGGAAGAGAGGGATAGGAGAAAGCCAGCCGTTCCGAGAACGAACATTATCCCATCAGGATAAAATCCGCCCCGGGCGGGAATCGAACCATTTTAAAGAGGTTTGACAGAGGGAACTGTAACTGCTATGGTCTTATCGTCCCGAAATCGAAGAGAGAAGGAAGCCAGGTTAAAGAGGTTTGACAGAGGGAACTGTAACTGCTATGGTCTTATCGTCCCGAAATCGAAGAGAGAAGGAAGCTTTTTTAAAGAGGTTTAACAGAGGGAACTGTAACTGCTATGGTCTTATCGTCCCGAAATCGAAGAGAGAAGGAAGAGAGGGATAGGAGAAAGCCAGCCGTTCCGAGAACGAACATTATCCCATCAGGATAAAATCCGCCCCGGGCGGGAATCGAACCATTTTAAAGAGGTTTGACAGAGGGAACTGTAACTGCTATGGTCTTATCGTCCCGAAATCGAAGAGAGAAGGAAGCCAGGTGGAAGAAAGTTGACAGAGGGAACTGTAACTGCTATGGTCTTATCGTCCCGAAATCGAAGAGAGAAGGAAGACAGGATAGGAGAAAGCGATTATCGTCCCGAAATCGAAGAGAGAAGGAAGACAGGATAGGAGAAAGCCTGCCGACAGAGGGAACTGTAACTGCTATGGTCTTATCGTCCCGAAATCGAAGAGAGAAGGAAGACAGGATAGGAACACAGAGGGAACTGTAACTGCTATGGTCTTATCGTCCCGAAATCGAAGAGAGAAGGAAGACAGGATAGGAGAAAGCCAGGGGGAACTGTAACTGCTATGGTCTTATCGTCCCGAAATCGAAGAGAGAAGGAAGACAGGATAGGAGAAAGCCAGCCGTTCCGTAACTGTACTTTTTTAAGCGAATGCAAATATCAAGTTTTTTTTTAAAGAGGTTTGACAGAGGGAACTGTGACTGCTAGAGAAATCGAAGAGAGAAGGAAGACAGGATAGGAGAAAGCCAGCCGTTCCGAGAACGAACATTATCCCATCAGGATAAAACCCGCCCCGGGCGGGAATCGAACCCGCGGCCTAGCGCTTACAAGGCAGACGCACTACCAACTAAGCTAACTAGGCTGGCTTATCCACTCCCTAAATTCTCCATTTTCTCTTCACCTCCTTCTCGTCTTCCCTCGACCATTGCGAAAATTAATAAAACCTGAGAAAATAATAGCCTTAAGGCCTAGAGCCGACGATACCCGGGTACTTTTTACCAACCCAAAAAATACTCATCTCAATTTCTTGATTTTCTGCGAGGGTTGGTACTATGGTCAGGTCAAGGCTCCGTTGAGGACACTTCTATTCATTAGCCTGGTTTATTTTCTCTTGGGTCGGTACTTAGGCGAGGGTCGATGGTCGATTCTCCGTTATGGACGTCTACAGAACCTCTTACTATTTTGAACGTGTACTCATCGACTGAATAGAGTGTATAGTACCTAGCTTCTTAAAAGTTACAAAATATGAACATTGCTAAACAGTATTATTTCCGGTCCGGTTTCAAACTGTATTATTTCTCATAAAACGTAAACATTGTAAACAGAGCACAATGTTTTACTTTGCACCATAATGTCGAAATGTTTCACGCCATTTTGCCTTTCTGTAAGTTTCTTCGCATAATAGGTACATACTACATAATATATCGTCGCTCTTGGAATGATAAAGCTCAATCAAACTGTATTATTTCTCATAAAACGTAAACATTGTAAACAGAGCACAATGTTTTACTTTGCACCATAATGTCGAAATGTTTCACGCTTTTTTGCCTTTCTGTAAGTTTCTTCGCATAATAGGTACATACTACATAATAATAAATATCGTCGCTATTGGAATGACAAAGCTCAACAATGGACTTTTCAGAATCAAAACTGACTGGCAGCCTTGGTAGCTTGGAGGGTATAGAGTTCCGAGCACCCTGTAACTTGTAAGCGCTAGGTCGCGGTTTCGAATAAAATTCCATACCTCGGCTGGGATTGAACCCACGCCCTCCTGTTTACCAGGCGAGCGCCTTGACCACTACACCACCGAGGTAGAATTCCGAGCACCTGTAACTTGTAAGCGCTAGGTCGCGGTTTTGATTCCCATCCGCGGCGAATTTTATCCAAAACACATAAAGTTCGTTCTCGGAACGGCTGGATTTTTCTTATCCTGTTCTTCTTATTTCAAGGAACTTTCTTTTACATCGATGCCTATCCAGGAACGGAAAATTTCGGTCATAAAATTTCCGCCCCCAGCCGGGATTTGAATCCAGAACCTTCAGGTTGAGAATCAGTGCTTTTGACCACTCGCCCCTCAGAGGCGGGCTCGTCAAAGTGTTTTTAGTCTTTTTATCATACTGGGTAGAATTACGTCAGACTGTCCAAAATTTAAAAAAAAAATTCATTTTCAAAGAAAAAAAGTTTGCCAGCCTAGTTAGCTTAGTTGGTAGTGCGTCTGCCTTGTAAGCGCTAGGCCGCGGGTTCGATTCCCGCCCGGGGCGGATTTTATTCTGATGGGATAATGTTCGTTCTCGGAACGGCTGTCTTTCTTCTCTCTTCGATTTCCGGACGATAAGACCATAGCAGTTACAGTTCCCTCTGTCAAACCTCTTAATAAAAAAAAAGAAAAAAGTTTGATATTCTGTTTCGTTTCTTGAGCGACGATATACACAAAGCTTCTCTCTTCGATTTCGGGACGATAAGACCATAGCAGTTACAGTTCCCTCTGTCAAACCTCTTTAAAAAAAAAGTTTGATATTCTGTGGCGTTTCTTGAGCGACGATACACAAAGCCTTTGCTGCTTTCGCCAGTAATTCAGAGTTCAGACAGCAGACAGTTTCGACTTCAGTGCATTTCGTCCTGTCGACAGCGAAGGAAGTGCGACGAAACGCGATCTTTTCGTCTCCGTTTTATTTGTCTCGATCATTTTCGTTTTTGAATTTTGCTGTGTGCTGAATTTTTTACGAGCGGTGTAAAAGTGGGAGGAATTTTTCGTTTGGTTCTTTTGAAGCCCGTAAAAAAGATCTTGTGAAATTGTAAATAGGATTTTTTATCGCCTTTTTGCTTTTTTTTTATTACCTCGTCTTTATTTGACTAATTTTTCAATTTTTCACACCTACTCGTAGGCTTCATTTTATTTTTTACGTATACCTATAGCTAGGTAGATCTAGGTACTTTTTTGTTCTTTGTACCTTTGGGTAAGTTACTTGAGTAAATACCTACATACCTATCATTTCCTAATCATTTTCTACTGACCATGACACTTTGAAAATATAGCCAACAACGAGTACCTACCGAAATGAATAAATTTAGTAAATAAATAAATGACATTAGGTAGATACCTGCCTACCTCAAGTAATCAAATTTTATTAGTAATCAAATCCTTAAATTTTATAATTATGTAAATTTGTAAATAGCTATGAACATATATACCTCAGCAGTTGCTGAATTGGGGTCTTGGCCTTGAGCTTTGGCATATATTTCAAATGGGAAGAACTTAAAAATACTTCATGTATAATGGTTACCTATATTCATAGGTAGGATTACTCTTTGTATGTTTTTCTAAACTTATAAGTATGTATTGTATTGTGCCTTCAAATGACCACCAAATAAAGGTTTATTTATTTATTTATGAACATAGGTATAAACTTACAAAATTTCCAGTTCAAATTTGACAGAAAAAATCGGAGATGTGCTCCTATCCACTTGCCAACAATGCCAACAAACTTCATTTAAACCGGACCAACCGTTCAAGAGTTATGATGAAACAAACAAACAAACAGACAAACAAACAAATAAACAAACATATTACAAGCACCTTGCCTAGGAATATATGGGAATTTATTTGCACATTACACACTTTTTCTCTCCCTAACAAAACAAACATTTTAATATTTTTAATTACTTCCCCATTAAAATTTATACTGCTGGATGCAATTAAAAATGCTGCTGCTTACTGCTCTAACTTGGCCCTTTCCCTACTTGAAATAAAGGTGGGAACGCCAGCCTAGTTGGCTTTTAAGCGCTAGGCCCCGGGCTCGATTCCCGCCCGTTGCGGATTTTATCCTGAACAGATAATAGGTACCTATATTCGTTCTTGGGACGGGACGGCTGGGTTTCTCCCATTCTGTCTTCCTTATGTCTTAATCGATTTCGGGAAGACAAGACCTTACCAGTTATACCTCTGTCAAACCTATTTTTTAATAATAACAATTAGTCAGCTCCCATGGCGCAGTGGTCACTGCACTCGCCTTGCACGCGGGAGACCCGGGTTCGATTCCCGGCGCGGTCAAGAAATTTGTATCATGCAAATGATTGATTCCGTGACTGGTTGTTGCGGACAAACAAACAAACAAACAAAGTAAAAATCGTCGTGTTAAAACTTTGATCTCCGTTCGCTCATTCAGCAAATGTTCCACTTTTGCAGTCCAAATAAAGCACTTAATATAGCTATCTAAGGTATCCTTAAGGATTGTCATTGGATCAATATTAATTTAAATCTCTATACTGTGTTTCGGCCTTATTGCGGATGTTGGCAGTTAAATGGAACCCATAGATAGAACAAGACAGATAGAAGGCAAATCATGATTGCTATGTTATGATATTGTATGACAGTCATATATTGTAGGTGTGTTGTAGTTCTTGCCAATAATCAGCAACCTTTGTGGCCGAGTAGGTCTTGAATTTGCAATATTAATTTAAATCTCTATATTGTGTTTCGGCCTTATTGCGGATGTTGGCAGTTAAATGGAACCCATAGATAGAACAAGATAGATAGAAGGCAAATCATGATTACTAAATGTTATGATATTGTATGGCAGTCATATATATTGTAGGTATGTTGTAGTTCTTGCCAATAATCAGCAACCTTTGTGGCCGAGTAGGTCTTGAATTTGATTCCATGCAGGGTCGAAGTTTTTCCGGGTCTGTTCTTGGAGTTTCGGGAGCACTTAGCTTCGTGAGGACAATTGAGTAGTTCGTATAGTTTCGTGAAGCTTAGCACACCTATGAGACCTTTGGTCCCTATACATCACCTAAGCTGGCCGTTTTGTGTAGCGGCATTACTAGCGTAAAAAAGATTGCTGATGAATTTCAAAGGAATCGGGGGGCAAAGACCTAAGATGTTAGTCCCCTCTTAAAATAAATAATGCTTAAAAAAAAAGGAATCGGGATAAAACTTGTTTTGCTTGGAATTCTTGGAGCTCTTGGTCCCGTGAGGACAGTGTAGCAATTACTTTGATTTTTTAAAAGAGGTTGGTTCAATCCCAGCCGAGGTATGGAATTTTATCCTCAATATAATTTGAGAATTTGACCACAATTAATAATAGTAGTAGACTACTGCTGGAGTAAAGGGACTTTTCAGTCCTATGCGAGCAGTATAAATAAGCACCATTA
>NW_007378545.1:21392-37520 GCF_000475195.1 Diaphorina citri | reverse complement strand
ATCCCTTTTTGGTAATTGGCCACCCGTCTTTTTCCCCCTTTTTTTTTCCCCCAGTAAATTTTTTTATAAAAAAAAAAAAAAAAAAAAAAAGCTTCAGCTACAATCTTTCTTTCCTGGTTCTAGAATTCCTATAAAGTCCTCCAGTGCTAAATATAACGAATTGGCGGAGTCTTTTTTTATGCTACAAAGTGGTATTTTTGAGGGGGGGGATCTCATAACTTTTTGCAGAAAGCATAATGCGACGTCTCAGACCAGCACGACAAAGTACAAAGATAATGAGCATAGAAACATCATTTGGTAAAATTAAATATCATCTAGGTAAATGTAGATAATATTTTATCAATCTGAGCGCAGGGCAGTGTGCCAGGTCAAGTTCCAATAGCACACCTGTTATGATTATCCAACGCCCCTCCTAAAAACGCACACGATTTTGTTTAGCTCTGTTGTTCGCATTTTGTTCGGTATTTTAATTTTCTATTATATCGTATGGTTTATTGCAGCTAGACTCCCGTGAGACAGCGTTATAACGAGGTGATTTATTCGCGTTTGAATACGGTGCAATCGAGAATTTATCTTGATTTTTCTAAACACTTTCAAAAGTAATTCAAGTAACGAAACAAGTTAGTTAAATAGTGATTAACTACGGCGCGATTCCATTGTTCTCTCGTTATTATGAAGAATTTGTTTGGAGTTTTATTTTGGATTAAATGTAATTTATGATTTTGGATTTGTGTTTTGTGAATACCTATGTTCAACATTTTTATGGTTATAGCAAAATTTTTGTCCTGTCTGACTTCATTTTTGAAAGGTCCATTTAATTACGTGAGCAACAATATCTTCGTCAGAACATCGCCCGCTAGTCTCAGGAAAGGTGAGTTCTTTTGATTTTCTTATTTTTATTTAATTATTAAAGGGCCCATAAGGGCCGACCTTTTATTTTTATTTTTACTCTCTATTATTATTCGTTGGATCTAGCTGAAATTTAACCGCTTCAAAATCCGGACCGGTACTGAGTAAATATGTCAAATGATATTGAAAATAGTAGGAAATTTTGTTTTCTAACTAATAGACGTATCACCGATGCACTCTGACGTATAGAGAGACTGAGATATTAGCGAAAAAGAGAGAAAGGTTTGGTCAAATTTATGGGTTAATAGCAGTATTCTGACTTCCACACCCAAGTTTCCACTTCGTTTTCAAACTTTTCCGCGAAGGTGTTTTTCCAATATTCGCACCAACTTTTCTCGTAAATATCAACAAATACTTCCCATCTCATAATATTAATCGTATACCTTGTTTTTGTTAAACGAACTAAGTAGTTCTTTTATTCTGTTTATTTCACCATAAGTTTTGAGCCGTCTATCGTTTATTCGGCTCCAACGAAATTTGGCAAAACAGTTTCAAATTTTCTCATTTAATGTTGAGCTCGATAGGGACCTATTGGGGCCTTTTTTCCGAGATAGTTTTATGTTGTTATCTAATGCTTGAGATTGACTATTATGTCAATCATGACTATTATGTCATTATCTTATTGACTATCATGTCGTTATCGATTGACTATTATCATGATGCGTCCCAATGTAAAACTTAATTCCGGAGGTAGATAGTTTTATGTACAACTCACTAAACCACCAGTTTTTACGGACGGAATAGGAAAGCTACAATTTTTACTGTGTTACAATTTTTACTTTTACTTTGTTAAAACAAACAAAAATGGTGCTGCTTTCCTATTGGAAAGTTGCTAATGGTCTCTATTCAAGAATCCCTTCATCCTTGACTCCAGTGTCTAAAGTAGTCTAAACAAACTCATATAACATAAAAGAAACTCGTTGATTTTCCTAGAGTCGTAGAAATTTAACTCCATTAACGACGGCGTTGGATATTTTTTCCTTTTTTAATTTCGTTATTTTAGACTTTTTTTGAGCATAAAAAATAATGTTTTAATCCATAGGAAGAAAGAAAAAACTGAAATAATAATGATTATAAAAAGGAAAAATACTATAACCTAGAACAGGACTTACATGGACTTTGCATCTCACGTTGCTTTCGCGGTAGTTCGAACTCCGCCGCGGACATTATAATTAATAATCTTCGAGGTTTTCCAAAATTCCAAGTTGCGCGTGGATGGGTGACCAGACCATCATCTGAACATTCGCGTGGTGCTGGCCTATCCTGGCCCCAGGACCTGAATGGGACCTGGGGGCCCCAGGTCCCATTCAGGTGAGGTTAGTGTGAGGTGATGGGTAGCTTGTCGCCTAATTAAGGGTGAATAACCGTCACTATAAAATCATTAGCAAACATTGGCATTAGTGAAACTTTTTTCCTTCTACAAAATTCCAGACCACTACAAAATTTTTGGTTACTTTAAAGAAAAGTATCGGCCGAAATTTTTGTTGGTCAGTTTTTTAGTGCAAAAAAAAACCAAGTTGTAAGGTTCCAGTTTTTACTGACTGACTATTTAGTATTTAGTCGTCATGACTAACTGAATATCAGACTGACAAAAAGTCTTTTTATTATCAACTGAGATTTTCGGGGGAGCAGAAAATATTATAGCATGATTTTTTTTCCTCGCCAAGTATACAGCACACTAATGGGTTTTTATAATTTTTTATGATTCCACTTTTTTTTTCGCTATCATTATTTTTTACTAGCATTCCCCCCTTCTTTGCATACTATAAGCGGCATTTTTGTTCAGAGAGAGCGCGAGAGAGGGAGAGAGAGAGCTCCCCCCTCCTCCTCTATATTGGCAATTAAAATTTTGTTTGAAACTCAGATTTATATAAATTGTTTGACGATGTCTTCGCTTTGCAAAATGGGTAATTAATACCCATTTTTTTATACTATCGAGTAAAAATGAGTAATTATAATTAATATAAAAATAGGGCAATTCATTAATGGGCGTTCCACGAGTCCCATAAAATAATGGGTACCACAGAATATTGTAGAATATGTACTAGCAATTTAAATTGTGTGTTTTAAAATGAATTCCAGTTATTCGAAAATTAATTGGCGTTTATGTATTATAATTAATATAAAAATAGGGCAATTTATTAATGGGCGTTCCACGAGTCCCATAAAATAATGGGTACCACAGAATAATGTAGAATATGTACTAGCAATTTAAATTGTGTGTTTTAAAATGAATTCCAGTTATTCTAAAATTAATTGGCGTTTATGTCGCGCGTGTGGTATTTTTTTTTTTTCTCCCCTTCTTGTCTCTTTCCTATAAAAAAATCAAATTCATACCAAAATTATCTACCAGGTACTTAGTCTCCAACTCTGCTTGAGCCACTGAGCACTGAGGTTGGTTCGTTTTGTTATTTCATAAAACCTATAAATAGGTAACCTACTCATTTGAATATATAAAAAAAAATCTCAAATTCTCCGGACATTTTGGCAATATCGCGATTCGCGAAAAATTTCGCGAAGTCCGCGAATCGGGTACCAACTTTGGATTTTTAAACAATAATAATAATAATAATAATAATAATAATAATAATAATAATAATAATAATAATAATAATAATCGAATAATGGAGATCAAACAACTAGAGTAAGATAACACGACGTATAAATACCTTGGGATTGAAGAGTCCAATGAGATTGAATATGAAAAAATGAAGAAATTGATCGAGAAAGAATACAGGAGAAGACTGAGAATGATATTAGATATTGTCATCTGAGCTAAATGCGAGGAATAAAATCCAAGCTCTCAACACTCTTGCTGTTACTGTTCCTGTCCTCCAGTATAGTTTTGGTATCATTGATCGGAGATTGGATGAAATCAGACAGTTCGATTATGATACACGAAAGTTCCTCACTATGGCATGTTTCACCTTCGATCAGATGTTCACCGATTGTATGTAAAAAGAAGAAATGGAGGAAGAAACCTAATACAAGTGGAATCATGCTATCAAAATACCATTTTAACAATTGCAAAATACTTGGTGATCAACAAAGAGGATCAATATTTTAAACAAATTTTTATCTTGAATAATTCAAAATACAGCAGAATATCGAAAGCTGATTATATTACAAAAGCGATTAAAATAATAAATGAGTACCACGATGAAGAATCAGACCATGACGAAGATGAACTTCGTGCTCATGAAAAAATCAGAAGTTTTAAACCTAAAGAAGCTCACCAAAACAGACTGAAAAATAAATGGCAAGAGAAAGCATTACATGGTCAGTACTTACAACGTGTGAACAAGGAAGGAAATGATGTTTCCCAGACCTTCTCTTGGCTTAGCAGAGGACAGCTAAAACCTGCGACTGAGGCAACTATTGTGGCGGCTCAAGACCAAGCACTAAGAACCCGCAACTACGAAAAGTATGTTTTGAAAACCACAGATGATGATCGATGCCGTATATGCCAAGAAAAACCCGAAACGATCGATCACATTCTATCAGCTTGTTCTCAATTGGCAAAACACGAATACATCTTAAGACATAATAAGATATGTGCCTATGTTCATTGGTGTCTTTGTAAGAAATATAAAATCCCTGATACATCAACGAGATGGTATGAACACGAACCTAAACCAGTCGTAACCAATGAGGAAATCACCATCATCTATGATCAACAAATACATACAGATCGAACAGTTCCTGCAAATAAACCAGACATTGTAGTAAAGAATGTGAAAGATAAGAAATGTGTACTGATAGATGTATCTGTTCCGTGTGATGCAAATCTCATTTCCAAAGAAGCTGAGAAGAAACTCAAGTATCGAACTCTTGCCATTGAAGTCAGTAAAATGTGGAATCTTAAAACCATTATCGTCCCTGTCATCATTGGAGCACTCGGTACAATCCCTAAGACCTTGGGTGAGAATATCAAAAAATTGGAGGGCGACATATCACTTCACAAGATTCAGGATATTGCTCTGTGCGGAAGTGCCCAAATCCTGAGGAAGACCATCTACTAGAAGCAAGAAGAAACCTGGCCTGAGGATTCTGGTTGAATCTTGGCCAGATTTTATTGATCCCGACAGTATATATGTTTTATTGTTGTGTTGAAGTTGAAAATAATAATAATAATAATGATGATGATTATGATAATAATAAGAATGATAATAATAGTAATAATAATAATAAACTGGATATTTAACAAATTAGGTAGGTTCAGGTATTCCTTTAACCACGATCGAATAAACTACGGGCTAAAAAATTCCCGGAGGGACGGACCCAGCTTGTTATTATAGAGATTCCATTTCTTTGTACACTTAGTTGGCTTCCCAGCACTGCTTACTTCAAAATAAGCAAGGTGGCGTCCGATAACATATTTTGTTAGCTCTGATTATGATATGGATTAGGTGATTTCTTTTGAGACTTCCTAAACCCCATCCATGATTAGATCTATCCCAAATACATAATTCATCCAAAGCAACCTCCTTGGCCGAGTGGGTATCACGTTAGGCTTGCACACGGGAGGCCCTTCCATTCCCGGCGGGGCCAAGGGTTTTTTGGCTCTGTGCTTGGAGTTCGGGGTGCACTCAACCTCATGAGGACAATTGAGTCAGTGGCGACATTACCAGTGTAAAAAGATTATTGAAATATGGTAATTGATTGCAAAGGAGGCACTTAGTAATCTTGGGATAAGAAAAACAAGCTGGACCCGTCCCTCCGGGAATTATTTAGCCCGTAGTTTATTCGATCAGTACCTATGTACCTACCTAATTTGTTTAATACTTATTCAGTTTATTATTATTCTTGATTTGATTTTTCGATTTTACTTTCATGTAATGATTTAAAATCAAGACCAGAGCCCGTTCTCCCTTTATTCCTAATACATATAAGGTTTAAGTCACCCATCCATTTATTGGCCTTGCTCGGCGTAGCTTAACATAGGTGACGCTAAAACCAGTCTTACTTGTTTGTGTGTTTTTGTTTTAGAATATTACTTAAGTACGAGTATTATACAATCATCATCATGTATGGGTTTGTTTTTTGCTTGTTTCTGTTGTTGTTACAAATTTCGTATACCATGCTAATATAAACTTTTCCAATCCCGGAATGTATTGCAAGTCTGCGAGCTAGTGCCGAATGAACATCTGAGAGAGGGCGACATATCACTTCACAAGATTCAGGATATTGCTCTGTGCGGAAGTGCCCAAATCCTGAGGAAGACCATCTACTAGAAGCAAGATGAAACCTGGCCTGAGGATTCTGGTTGAATCTTGGCCAGATTTTATTGATCCCGACAGTATAATTATGTTTTATTCTTGTGTTGAAGTTGGAAATAATAATAATTTAATTCTTTTTTATTTATAAATTTAGGATGAGATAAATAAATAAATAACACAAAGAAATTAAAGAATTATATTTTTATTTATTTCTATAATATACAGGGTGTTTAAAAAAATGTTGCCACCCCTGAAAACTCGAGAACCGTTTGAAATTCGGAAAAATCCTAAAATATATATTTTTTTATCTTCAAGGGGAACCTATTTTAAGCGGACCTCAGTTTTTTGGCACTATCAAGGGCGGCCCCAGGGGAGTCAACTTTAAAATCTTAAATTGGAACTCCATATTTGTGATACATCATATCAAAGGTCTTGAAAAACGTAGTACTTTGGTACAAGTTTGAGCTCGATCCGACAACCAGGGTCGGAGTTAGGGCCTATTCAATTTTTAATTTTTCCGTGTTCCCTCGTCAATACCTAGGGGAAGCAACAAAAATGGGAAATTCACATTGATTGGTGAATTGTGCTTCAAATAGGTCCCCCTAATGATTCCTATTGAAATTTAGTCAAAAAATAAAAAAATTGAAAAATTCATTTTGAGCCCTGATGGCCATCAGGGCCGAAAGTCTAAAATTCATGGATCCATTAATTCCGAAAAATCCCGCAAATCCCGCAGCTAAAAACTGCGGGATTGCGGGATTGGAAAAAGGTGCGGGATCCCGCGGGATTGCAGGATTGCGGGATCCCGCATTGCAACCCCTAGTTCTGGTACTTAAACAAGGATTTTTTTTTTCCAATTTCAATAAAGTTCTTCAAATAGGTCCCATATTGAAATTTAGTCACTTGAAAAATCCATTTTGAGCCCCGGAGGCCATCAGGGCCGAAAGTCTAAATTTAATTTTTGGATCTGAACTTCACACTATTCGTATGGAACTTCACAAAGTTACTGAGTCTTCCATCAACATAATACATATTAAGTTATTAAGCAAGCGCGACCTTCATCATTCCCAAAGCACAACCGCTAAAATTTTGTACATTGAAAAATGCCTCAAATCTGGTGGGTGTGTCTGGGTTTTTAAACTCATCATCCCCACACCATTTTTCCAGTTTAGACTTTACTTGAGCTTCATCTTCTGGAACCACCGGCAGATAGTAAAACGGCATACGGTAATAACTGAGAAGTCCCTGTTTCTCACTTCTCTCGTGGATGAGGTAGGCTACTAGCTTGTCACGAGGCTGGTCGTGATACACACACAGACAGGCATCGCGAAGAACCGGAAATTTCTCTACGTCCTGCTTTTGCTTTTTCTTTTTTCTTTTGAAAAAATTGAAATTGAAACAGTTCATCCGAACTTTGTCATCTTTCGGGTTGTCGACCAATACGTAGACTTGGACACATCGTGTATAGGCCGGGACCGATTGGGCTTCTCCTCCGGTTACTTTGGTATCCCAAAGACACGGTCCGCCCAGATTATTCCTGTCCAACTCGTACTTGAAATTATAACAGAATGTCGGCCCACATCTCGACTTAGACCGGTACTCATTTTCTAATATGGAATCGGTTGCACACAGCCTGTACGTTTGAGACACCGCCTTAGAATCAACGCCCACCTTAGAAATCGTTTTGACCCTTGGCACCAATTGGAGTTTAATTTTCTCAAGGGATTGGCCTTGTTCCTGATCAATACGTTCTCTCACCTGCTCGCTGAGTCTGCTGTTCACGGTACGTTCTCTGTACAGGACATTCAAAACTTCCCTCGGTGGATACATATATTTATAAGTAGAAATGTCAAATCGAGGAGGAGGGCGAAAAGCTTCACTGATTGTTGTCTCCAAAAGGAGCAATGCAAGAATTGAGAGTAAAATTTCCAGAAGTCCACGTATGTCCCTCATTTTAACGCCTCTTTAGAACTGCTCTTTTTTTTAAGTTATATAAATTAATAATAAATAACTAAAACGAGTTTTTTTTAATATCTACATATAAGTCCTGTGAACTATTTTTCTCACTTCTATTCAAAATCTAAACGTTTTAAATCTACCTATAAAATAAGTTCTGGGTTAGACTGCGGGAGTAAACGGACTTTAAAGCCTCATTCTGGTAGGATGAACAAGGTATAATCTACTTTAGTTTATATGTTAGAGATACCGTCTTTTATACTGCCTCTCTGCGGTCGAGATCAGACAGTTGAAAAATTATAGCTCGTTAGAGTTGATTTAGTGGTTGTTTGCGTGCATCGAACATAATAATATAATGGAAAATTTGAAGTCCACGAAAAAACACTTGTTTTAAACATTTTGTACCTACTACCTATTTATTAATTATAAACCAAAATGAAATTTTCCACAACCTTGAAAAATGTAGTGAACCTGATCTCAGGTTTATCTGTTGAATTTGGAGGCTGTCTCTTAGAGACAAAATTTCTTGTCCCATCGCGTACAAAAATTGAAACGAGAGGTCACGGGTTTGTGAGCGCCCCGCGAGAACATCCCAACTGACTCAAATGTACCTATATTTGACATAAATGTACACATATTTCGCGAAATTGGGAATTGCAAAAAAAATCGAATGAATAGTCGATTGTAGGTAGGTGCCTACATGAAATTTTACTTAGAATAAATAGGTAATAATTATAGGGATGCAATTAAAAATTGGGATGGTTTATAGAGGATTTATTTTCTCGTTAAACCAGGTTTTTGGCCCGAAAATGAAGGGGATTTGAAAATTTCTTGTTTATCCAGGTTTCTTGTTTATCCAGGTTCGACTGTAGTCGATTGTAGGTGCCTACATGAATTTTTACTTAGAATAAATAGGTACCTAATAATTATAGGTATGCAATTAAAAATTGGGATTCTCATTTAAAATTCCAAAGTTGGTACCAAGTTCGCGGATTTTGCAAAATTGTTGAAATTTGCAAAGTGTATAAAACAGCACTCTGCAGCTCTGCACTATTTATGTATAGGTACACGAGTCTAATGTAGCAGTTGTTCCATTGTTACGAAACTGTAAACCGGACTGGCCTTCCATGTTGCAAGTATCATTCCCCTAACTCGGGCTGCCGGAATATAAGGTGAAACACTTTTTTTTACATGCCCTGTCTTCCTTCTAATACTTCTTGACTTCCTTCCTGATCCCTTTTCTCCTTCATATCTTTCCCTTTCGTACCTTTTTTTTTTTCTCTCAATTTATTCCTTCGTCTTTTGTCATCTTGGTCTTGTTTTACTGTTTTTACTTTTTTTTCCCCTAGAGTTTCTTTCGTACCTTTTTTTTTTTCTCTCAATTTATTCCTTCGTCTTTTGTCATCTTGGTCTTGTTTTACTGTTTTTACTTTTTTTTCCCCTCGAGTTTCTAATACTTGTTTGTGTGTTTTTGTTTTAGAATATTACTTAAGTACGAGTATTATACAATCATCATCATGTATGGGTTTGTTTTTTGCTTGTTTCTGTTGTTGTTACAAATTTCGTATACCATGCTAATATAAACTTTTCCAATCCCGGAATGTATTGCATGTCTGCGAGCTAGTGCAGAATGAACATCTGGGAGAGAAAAAAATGGTGACAGGGTGCCACAAGTTTAGGGTGGAAGAACTCTATTATTGGGTTACTTCCCCTGATTGAGGCTGTTGGAATGCTATATTATAGTGTCGTGCTTCCCGATGATCGCTAAAATCTCCACCATAAGAAATACACAGAGTGCAGAGACTGCGGGAGAGAAATGTTCCGCTTTCGACCAACATTTTGAGTTTCGTTTGTTTTTAGTTTGATAACTATGCAGGTAATAGGGAGCGCGCAGCGGGACCGTGTTTTTTATTATTTTCTACAAGTTCGGCCATGCCTTTTCTACAAGTTTGGCTTCAGCTACTAAAGTCATAAGTTCATAACTCAATTGGACCTAGTCTGATCGGAGTCAAATTTGGTTACCTACCTTTTAGTTTGATAACTATGCAGGTAATAGGGAGCGCGCAGCGGGACCGTATTTTTTATTATTTTTTCAATATTAGGAAGCCGGAACCCAGTCACCCGATTGGGCTGCCGGCACCCTAATTTTTTTCTCAGTGAATATCTTTTGGAATTCGTTCTGTCTAATGCTAGTAAAGAAGAAGTTCATAACACAATTGGACCTAGTCTGATCGGAGTCAAATTTGGTTACCTAATACTAATACTTTTGCAAGGACAGAAGTCAAGGCGGAAACGAATACTGTCTGATGGGTTCGTTTTTAAATTTTTAATACAATACTGCTTGTGCTGAAAATAGCTTCTCAAAGTTATTCTAATACTGTTACTGTTTTATTACTGTTAATTTGATGCATGTTATTTGTTGGAATTGTATATTTACTTACGTAAATAAATGAAAGGTTTGATGGAGTTCTATGGCGAACCTTTGATTATTTGAAGAGCTTTTTCAATCACGCAAGAAAAATGGTGTGCACTGGACAATGACTTGATCGAGAAGGGAGCAAAAAAAACGTTTTTTTTTGTTTGTTGTTATCAACGAGAAAAGATTTTTTTCCTCGTTGAAATAATCAATCAGCTGATTTTGAAATATGTGAGTGGCGCGAATTCAAAAATAAATATTCACCAATAATAATAATAATAATAATTATAATAATAA
This sequence comes from Diaphorina citri, assembly GCF_000475195.1. Lineage (NCBI taxonomy): Eukaryota > Metazoa > Arthropoda > Insecta > Hemiptera > Psyllidae > Diaphorina > Diaphorina citri. The sequence continues at coordinate 26,723 of NW_007378545.1, read as the reverse complement.
TAATAACTCTTCTCTTTATCCGACACTGAAAATTTCGTTTTTTCCAAACAGAATTTATTTGTTTCTCGTGTTCAAACGAAACAAAATAATACTGGAAGAGAGAGAGTTGGTGCATTTCGACATAGCAGCAACATTATGAAGTCGAATTCTATACAACCCATGCTGAATCCCTGGTATTTTCCATATACTCTCTAATAAGAATTTGCTCGATGGAATGGGGACTGAACTCCATTTCCCATTGTTACCTATTTAACCCACATTTTATTGTGTACTATTTGGCTTCCATTGGTATACAATATACATATACATGGTCATTTTGAAGCACAATCTACATGACTTTCCGATAGAGTGGGAAGTGGGATAGCTCCGGAAAGCTTGATGCTTCCATTTCGATTAGTTATTGGGATTCTGTTTGAGTATTGGGATTGGGTATTGGTATTGGGCTAGGGTTTGGGGTTTAGGTATTGGGATATAGTTTGGGATTCTGTTTAGGTATTGGGATTCTGTTTAGTGATTGGGATTCTGTTTAGTTATTGGTATTCTGTTTAGTTATTGGGATTCTGTTTAGTGATTGGGATTCTATTTGGGTATAGGGGTTTAGGTATTGGGATAAGTATGGGTTTGGGATTCTGTTAAAAGACATTTTCTATTTTATGAGAGTTACTGAAAACGGATTATTATGATAAGAAACGAATTAGGTATATTGAGCTTGTTCTTTACAACCTTTGAAATTTGTATCCAGTAGAAGATAAAGGACAGTTTTTGGGACAATGGGTGTGCAAAGTATTTTCGCTGAGGAATCTACCCTTGGATCTGTTTTATGAAGCTACTTTTTATTAATCTTAATAAATAAAATTGGAGAACCTTTTCAATTTTCAATAGAAACGTAGAAAAAGATATAACATTTTTTGAAAATAAGAAACAGCGAGAAGTTATACAATGAAAATAACGCGAAAATCGACTAAATTGTTGCATATTGCATACACAGAAACGGATTCTGTTAAAAGACATTTTCTATTTTATGAGAGTTACTGAAAACGGATTATTATGATAAGAAACGAATTAGGTATATTGAGCTTGGTCTTTACAAGCTTTGAAATTTGTATCCAGTAGAGGATAAAGGACAGTTTTTGGGACAATGGGTGTGCAAAATATTTTCGTTGAGGAATCTACCCTTTTTTTTAAGAGGAACCCATATTGATTATTAAGGATAAGATGATTATCCTCTAAAAACTGTTCTACTCTCTTTTTGCAACATTTCTCAAATAATTTTGCAATGTTGGAAGTCAATGAAATTGGTCTATAGTTATTCACATCCGCGGAATATAGTTATTCACGTCCCTTGTTTAAACAAGGGAACAATTGTAGATTCCTTCAACACATCTGGAAAAACACCTTTTTCTAGACTAAGATTTATAATGTATGCAAGTGGTTTAATTATGCTTTGTGCTATGTGTTTGAGTGTGTTTACATGTTTACATAACATAACTGTATAACTGGCAACTCGTGGAGCTTAGCACACTGTAAGGACCCTTGGTCCCTACACCTAAGCCTCTGTAGGTGGACTTTTTGTGTAAGGTTTTAAACTTACTATATATCAAATTAAAGGTCTTTTTACGAGGAAAACGAAAGTGGTGGTGCAAATTTTGTCCAGAGAACCATAAAGCCAAAAAACCAACAAAAAAAAAACTGGTTTTTCCTAATGGTTTAGTACAGGCGCTATCACGCCAAAGGAGGAGAAACAAGCTTCAGAAGAGGGTCACCAAGCTGAGTCGTCAGTGATTTAAACAAAGTCAAAAGGGATATAGCATCAGGAAAGTAATATTCCAAGTTTTCAAGTTTAATTACTTTTGGATATCTCCTCGAAAATGCCTGATCCATGCTGTGAAACTGCCTGCAGTCAAGGTAAGCCGGAGCCGAAATTCGGTACACCAAATTGGCGGATTTTTGTCACTACAGGGAACATACCTAAGCTAGTCATTTCAAAAAGGAACATTATCCGTTCAGGATAAAATACACCCCGGGCGGGAACCAAGCGGCCTAGCGCTTACAAGGCAGACGCGCTACAAACCAAGCTAACTAGGCTGGCAACAATAAAGATCAGTTGCGCTTACTTGGGTGATGTTTCAAAGTCATAGAGCAGGAAAAATGAGGATTCCTGTCTTCCTTCTCTCTTCGATTTTGGGACGATAAGACCATAGCAGTTACAGTTCCCTCTGTCAAACCTCTTTAAAAAAAAAAAAACTTAATTTGGCTATAGAAGTACCAATGGAAAAGCCAGCTGCATCATTTTCCAGATCACCCATCCAGTTACCGACCACGCGCAACGTTGGTTAACTTCAGTAATCCATAGTGAACTGGCGCGGCCAATGTCCTATCGCTGCTGTCTGCAGGTGATTTGTGTTCGAGTATTTGGTGTATTTTTTGGACCATTTCGGTCCTGTAACTCCTTTTCCTCTGGAAATATTGGTGGTGTTCAAAAGCCGCCATTCTTGTAACATGCAGTAAACCAAGTCCTTCTAGAAATGTCGCCCTCTCTCCCTCCTACCTTTCCTCCTCCTCCTCCTCCTCTTCTCCTCCTCCCACTCCTCCCTCCTCATTTTTTCTCCCTATTGGCAACAACTCAAAAACTTTCTGATACAATGCGAGCAGAATTTTTCGGAGTAGGGAGGGAGAAAGATTCAAAATTAAAATACGGCGAAGGAAAAGAAGAAGAAAAGGAGAAGGGGGAGGAGGAGAAGAAGGACGAGAAAGAGGAGGAGGAAGAGGAGGAGGAGAAGGAGAAGAAGGAGGAGTGGGGGAGGACAAAGAGAAGGAGGAAAAAAAGGTGAATTTATTAGAAAGGCTAGCGCTCGTAAGAGTGGTAAGGGGGTGTAACTGAGGGGCCGGGGGGTTACCGCCTTTGCCCCCCTATACTAACTTTTGCAACCTTTGTGCCCCTTGTGCCTCTTGGGAGACTTGGGGCATGTTTTTTTGGTCGTTTGGCCTGGCAGGTTTGGTCATAGGACTCGTCAATACCAATATTGGGAAAGCAGGATATTGAACTAAGGAAAGTAGTGGATGTAATAGTAGGTCACGGGGACAGAATAGGTCACGGGGACAGAATAGGTCACGGTTAGCTCTGCGGTAACGCGTTTGTTTATCATGCAGAAGGTCTCGAGTTCGATTCCCAGAGTCAATTAAAATTTTGCGTGAGAATACTTTAACCTGCCTCGGTGGCGCAGTGATCAAGACGCTCGCCTGGGAATCAGGAGGGCGTGGGTTCGATCCCAGCCGAGGTATGGAATTTTATCCTCATTTATTTCAGAATTTGACCACATAATAATAGAGCTCTAATGGTTAGTGGTAGAGAACGCCTAAGGCGTTAACCTCGCCTAGTGGTTGCCTTCCACTCAAGAGTCTATTATTATTATTAACCTGACCACGCAGAAGATGTTGGGTTCGATTCTTTATGTTGTCGGGGCAGTGTGGACGGTTTCATTTTGACGTCGATCGACGGCCGTCGACTACTCAGCTGTGTGTGGACACAGCTTTATCGCCCCCCCTCCCTGTTAAAGGACATACCAAGGGATAACGGAACGGGTAATGCTACGACACAGACCACATGAGTGATGTAGCAGTGCTAAGAAATAAAAGCGACGATGAGACGTTTTTTCTGAATCCTGGTCTAAGCAAAAAATAGCTGGACTTTGTGTCGACATCTCGACACCCGTGTGACTTTGTTCTTCAGTGACATGCCGACGCAGGACGCAGGGGAAGAGAATAAAGAATCCAGGAAGAAGAAGAAAAAAAAAACAATGGGGAACCCAGGGAGACAAGGGACAGAATATAGGGAGAAAGGGAGAACCTGAGTAAAGAAGGGATAGAGAATGGGATCCCAGAAAGAGAAGGGAGACGCAATAGGGAACCCAGGGAGAGAAGGGGAAAAGAATAGGGAAGTTAGAGAGAGAAAGGGAGAACCTAAGAGGAGAAGGAAGTAAAAAGAAGGGAGAAAGAACAAAGAATCTAGGAAGAGAAGTGAAAAATAATAAAGAACCCAGGAAGAGAAGGAAGAGAAAGGGAGAGCCTAAGAAGAGAAGGGGTAAGCAATAGGGAACTTAGAAAGAGAAGAGAGAGAGAGCAATCGGGTGAAAGGGAGAACCATCAGCAGATCGAGACTCATACAGAGCTGCAGTATCATCAGTTTTGGCAACCAACGTTCACGTTGTCGCCCATCAATGAATGAATGAATTTTTTCAAAGTTTGCTGTCCACACTTACCTAGGTAGTTTCTCAAACTATCTAGATTTGTCAAGTAAACTGTTACGTGTGTAGACCCTGCTTAAAAAAGGGGGGAAGGGAGAGATATGTCTAAAGAGGAAGGGGTAAAAGGAGAGATAATACAAGTATCTAAAGAAAGACGTAGGAAGAGATACCTAAGAAGGGGAGGTATTAGGAGAGATATATCTACCGAAAAAAAAGGATAACAGGGGAAAGAAGGAAAAACAGGTACCGTAGTGAAAAGAGGTAATTTTACAGTTGAGGAAATATCCAACAGGATTTGTTGTTTTTCTTTTATACGAGGAAAAATTGGATTTTCTTTCTTCCCTATATTTTCTTCGTAAAAAAAGCGTAAGAAAAGGGAAAACCCAGCTCCCGAGTGTTATTGAGATGTAAGGATATTTCTTTATACACTGAGGAAAATAAATAAATAAATAAATAAAATGGTGACAGGGTGCCACAAGTTTTGGGTGGAAAAACTCTATTATTGGGTTACTTCCCCTGATTTAGGCTGTTGGAATGCTATATTACAGTGTCGAGCTTCCTGATACAGAGTTCAATATTAGACTGCCGGAACCCAGTCACCAGATTAGGCTGCCGGCACCTTAGTTTTTTACTTTCTATTACTACAAAGGGATGAAGGAAGTAGAAAATAACAAAAACTTAATAAACTGTGAAGAGATGTGTTGGAGAGATTAACTTGGCGCAACATGGGCTCTAATAATATGAAAGGAAAGGAGCACACAGTTGTTTTATACTCGTACTACAGGAGTACACAGTTGTTTTACACTGTACCAGGAGGTTCCCAAGCTGCGTCTAAACATCGTCGACCGGCCGTCGATCAACGAGGTTATGTTGTCGAGGCAGTGTGGACGGTTCAGTCTACATCGATCGACGTATTTGTGGCCAATTTTCACGTCATAATTTATAATCATTTTAACGTCATCAGTAGAGCATTGTGCTCGTATCAAACTCAATTTATTGTCAAAGTTTCAATGCTGTTCATTTGTTGTTCAAAGTTTTGAGAACCTCTGTTCATTTTGTAAACATTTGTGTACGATAGAATAGGGTA
>NW_007378545.1:6382-20463 GCF_000475195.1 Diaphorina citri | reverse complement strand
AAGTTAAAAAAAAAAAAAAAAAAAAAAAAAAAAAACCTAGGTAGGTGCTTTGGGATTATCAGGATTTTGGGCCGAAATTGAAATTTGCCGAATCCAATTTTTTCCAATTTAAAAAGTGGAAAAAACCTGAAATGTATCTACCTGATGGTAATCTGTTAAAATGGAAACCTATAGTTCATAGGTAGAGTATTATGTTTGTATATCTATATATTATTTTGATAAAAATATAAAATATGTAACTCTATATGTATAGCTGGAGGCTTTAGGAATTTTATTGGTACAAATATGTTTCATTTTGTACATATATGTACCTATATTCTGGATAAGGATTTGCAGTTTAATAGGTACAGGGTATCCTTTTGGTAGTTCAACAAAATAATTATGTGGATATCTACATAACACAGTTCGCAAGTCATTTACAACGTCACTGTAAAAGTGCTAAGGTCTTTAGTGAAGGTGGTTTTAATCTCTACTCGGCCGGGAAAAGTCAGCGAGATTCCCCTTTTGGATAAAAACCATCACGTACAACGTTACTTTACTTCGGTAATCCTTTGGGAACTGATGTAATCATTGTGCTATCGCCTCTGCTACATGATAAACATTGCTGATAAATTTCACCAACCATACGGAAAGAAAAACCAGAGTGCCAGAAGCCTAACCGAGAGACTAGGTGTCGGCACTCTGATATTGAACTCTACAATCGAACTACCAACCTCCAGAGTGGAGTCCATCACTACCACCTATTAATTTACATTTACCCTTTTTTTCTAGTTCTGTTAAGCAAGGTCTTTTTACTGAATTATTAGTTTATGTATTATTCTTTAACCCATCAAATATACGAGACCTTGTTTAGACTGCTGGGGTAAAGGGACTTTTCAGTCCTATTCGAGCAGGATAAACAAAAGGTATATTCTATTCTATACCAGGTAAACCACAGTAGGTTAGCAACGCTGTAGAAATGTATACTATTCAATACACAAATTTACCATCTCTATTTTTTTTTTTTTTTCTAAACGTGGAAAAAAGTCAAGGGCTTATCGGCTTACTGCTAGGAATTAAATAAAGATAATCTCTCTCCCCCCCTCTCTCTCTATCTCTTTCTCCCCCTCTCTCTCTCTCTCTCTCTAAAAAAAAGTTGTTACCGAGAGAGAAAAGGTAAAAAAAAACAAATTTGGGAGCTTAACTTTTTTTACGCTCTCAACACAAAAGCTTCAAGAGAGAGAGGGAGAGAGAGAGAGAGAGAGAGAGGGAGGGAGAGAGAGAATGACGCTCCCGTAGGCGATGACGTCACATCAAATCATATCAAATGTCCCGAGCAAAGCTCCCTCGCAAGCAATGCATTAATGTGTTTGTGCGCATACATTTCGCAGTTCTTTCTGCTCCTCCGCTAGCGTGCTTGCATAGTGGCGCTACCTAGCGGACAAAAATAGCAACTGCGTTAAGTCTGACGTCACTAATATTTGAACTCTTTCATTATAAAAATTGAATTTTCGACCTTTTACAGTTGATTTTCGGAGTTTTGACCTCAGATTTGGATTTTTCCCAACTTTTTACATAGGAATCGATCATTTATTTATAATTTTTACCCATTTGCAACTGCTCCATTTTGTTTTTCAGTTGTCCTTGTCTTGAAATATTTGTAGCACATTGCATAATTTAAATTGTTACCGGGCGTTCATTCACTTCATATTAAAAGGTGCCATTGATAGTACCCACGTTGAAGGCACTAGTTCCTAGTTCCTAAAGGTTCACTGAAGTTAAGCAACGTTGAGTGTGGTTTGTTTCCGGATAATTCCGGAAACAAACTCAAATTTGATCTCAAATAATACAAGCGCAAATCAACAAAGCATCCCCAAATCACGATCAATGCTAATCATTGAAACCTTGAAAAAGAGAGAAATGAAAATAAAATTTAAAAAGAAATAAGGAATAAATGAAAAAAGAAATTAATGAATGCTTCCTGCTACAAAGACTATAAAACAAGATTATTCAATTAGTTTGGAGGGCGCCTTTATTAATGTGTCTCCAGATAAGAACAGGGGAAGTTATTTATTTACAAAAGTAAACAAACATAATATCTTTGTATGAAACATTAGCCCGTTAACGCTCGAATTTATCCTAAATGGATAAGGATCGTTCTCGGAAAGGGTGAAGTCCTAGCCTTGTCTTACTTCTATCTTCGCTTTCAGGACGATAAGACCTTAGCTGATCTCTATTTTTTTTTTTTTTTCTAAACGTGGAAAAAAGTCAAGGGCTTATCGGCTTACTGCTAGGAATTAAATAAAGATAATCTCTCCCCCCCCTCTCTCTCTCTCTAAAAAAAAGTTGTTACCGAGAGAGAAAAGGTAAAAAAAAAAAATCAAATTTGGGAGCTTAACTTTTTTTACGCTCTCAACACAAAAGCTTCAAGAGAGAGAGAGAGAGATATAGATAGAGGGAGAGAGAGAGAGAGAGAGAGAGAGAGAGAGAGAGAGAAAAAGAGAGAGAGAGAGAGATATAGAGAGAGAGAGAGAGAGAGAGAGAGAGAGAGAGAGAGAGAGAGAGAGAGAGAGAGGGAATGAGGAAAAAAGTTACAGTTCGTGATGAAAAAAAAAAAATATTGTATGAGTATGAGAGAGAGGGAGGAAAAAGAGAGATGGAACAAGAGAATAAGGTTGGGTGCGAGAAAGAGAGAGAGAGGGTCTAGTGTGAGAGTGTTATGTGTGAGAGAGAAGGAAGGAGCAAGGGAATTGAGAGAAAGAGAGAGAGGGAGGGAGAGGGTCTAGTGTGAGAGTGTTATGTGTGTGTAAGAGAGAGAGAGAGAGAGAGAGGGAAGAGGCATTTGCTGAATTCAATTTACACGAGTGAAGTGTAAAAATGAAAAGGTTGAAGGAGAGAGAGAGAGAGAGAGAGGGTGAGAGAGAGAGAGAGGAAAAGGGAGGGTTGTGAATACATTATCAGAATTGATGAGATATACAGATGTGACTCTCTCTCTCTCTCTCTCTTCTCTCTCCCTCTCTCTCTCTCTCTCTCTCTCTCTCTCTCCATTCTCTCTCTCTTTCTCAAATAAGGTCAAAACGTTTGGAAATCAAATGAAATTGACAAGTTTGTACTTTTTTTCAGGGACAAATCTTTTGTACTGTCTCTGGTATTCCAACCCCGATTTTTTCCCTAAATTTTGTCTCATTTTGCCTTGTAAGCGCTAGGTCGCGGGTTCGATTGTCACCCGGGGCGGATTTTATCCTCAACGGATGAGGTTCGTTCTGGGAACAGCGGGCTTTCTTTCTTCTATCCTGTCTTCCTTCTCTCTTCGATTTCGGGACGATAAGACCTTAGCAGTTACAGTTCCCTCTGTCAAACCATCTTTGTCTTCTACTTCATCTACCTGTAGGTATAATGGTATAAGTATTGTATAGTAAGGACATAAAATTTCAGACCTGATATTTATATGTGTTGTGTTTATGTACAATGCCAAGTCTGGCTGAGGGACTGAGGGACTATAAACAGAGAGTAGATCAGCCCGTGAGAGTAGGTCCCAGACGGTCACCCGTCCAATTACTAACCACGCTCGACGTTGCTTAACTTCCATGGACCAAAAGTACTAAGATTGTTTTGAATTTCGCGGTCCGCGGTCGTTTTGAGTGATTTAGTATAATTTTTCAATTTTTAGTATAATTTTAGTTTTAGCACGAATCTAGTATAATTTCACTGAAGCCATCTGACAACACTGCTTCCTAATACTATCGTTCGTATACGTTCTTTTACCATCTTTTGATCCTATAGTATTCATTATTCTTATTCGTATCAGTTCCGTTCCGTTCACGTTCAGTTCAGGACCTCAGGTCACAGAGGACTGTGAAGGAAAGTAAAGTTGTCGCAACAATGTCGATAGGGAAAAATAATCTCGTGTTTCGAAGCAGTATTGAGATCAGCCTCTAGCTAGGGGACTATAAACAGGGAGAAGACTAGCCCAAATTTCCTCACGCTATATCAATAGCGAAGGTTGAGTGCGACGGGCATCCCACTCGGAAAATTTTGTTTGAGCCAAAACCAGCTGGCCTCAAAGCGATCACTCCAAAGCTGATTGAGAGGCCGACGACAAACGCCGACCCCATCTGAACATGCGAAAAGGTGAGTTGTCGCAACAATGTCGAATAGCTAAATTGGAAAAAGGGAAAGAGGAATCAAGAGGACGTAAAAAACAAAGGAAAGAGGGGAAGGAAGAAGAAGGAAATTTAGAAAAAGGGGAGGAGGAAGAAGACGAATAAGAAGAGGGAGGAAGATTGGTAGTATGAGTAGCATCTTTCTCCCTCTTCTTCTAGGAAGAAGAAGAAGAAGAAGAAGAAGAAGAAGAAGAAGAAGAAGAAGAAGAATGTTTATGTACAATGCCAAACATCATTCAACTATGTTGTAAGTTTAGGATATCCTCAACTACATAATATTTACATTTACCTACATCATATTATCCTAAAGATTGTGCCTGGGGCATATCTGATAAAATAAAAATGAAAATATTCCACGATTTATCAACATCTTCTTTGACAGCCTTAATAATCATCTACTTACGTACCTACCTAGATCAGGAAGGAAGAAAAAAAAAAAAAAAAAAAAAAAAAAAAAAATACTCGTAAAGCTAAATGAGAAAGTAAGGCTTGTTCTGTGCGTATTGGATCAACATTTCAACGGTTAGAGCTGTGGACTTCGAATCTGGAGGCTGGTGGTTCTAGTCCAAGTCAGTTCATTGAAATTTACCGAAGTACCTATAATAAAAAAAAGAGGTTAGGTATAATTCGACATTTGTTACAAACAAAGACAAAAATCTAAAGCTGAAGTGACGTCAAAACCAGAGACATTTCCAATATTACGCTCTATTTACACAAAATGCAGCGTTCAATCTTTGATATTATCATTATGCTGTATTTGACATGGCTTCGCTTTATCTCTGTACCTTTGAATCATGTTTGCTTTTTCATTTATTTTTGTTTTCCATGAAAATACTTGTACATAAAAATAAAACGGGTCATACTATTATTATCTTACTTTGCAATTATTGAGTTCTTTTACTTCTTTACCCATCCACATAGTCTCAGATGTTTACCTACTAACCAAAGTCTGCTCTTTAGATTATCTCTTATTCAGAATACCATGAACATCACGTACGCAGGGAATTCACAACAGAACGGAAACAGGTCAAATGTACCTAAGTAAGTAATGGTTACCAAGTACTCATCAACTTGATGCTTCATTTCCAAAGAAACTTCTAACGCTGAAAAACGGCATTGCTGTTAAAGCAATGGATGAAATATAACTGAAAGAATCGAAATCATCCCCAAGTATCTCACAATAAACTACCCACTTTCAAAATGGATTGCTCAAAATAAATACGTATAAATAAATAAATATAGCAATAGACAATATAATGGACGAAATAAATGGACAAACAGTTCACATTAACTGTCTCCTAGGGTAACCAAAAAATGGCAAAGTCTGCTCTTTAGATTATCTCTTATTCAGAATACCATGAACATCACGTACGCAGGGAATTCACAACAGAACGGAAACAGGTCAAATGTACCTAAGTAAGTAATGGTTACCAAGTACTCATCAACTTGATGCTTCATTTCCAAAGAAACATCTAACGCTGAAAAACGGCATTGCTGTTAAAGCAATGGATGAAATATAACTGAAAGAATCGAAATCATCTCCAAGTATCTCACAATAAACTACCCACTTTCAAAATGGATTGCTCAAAATAAATACGTATAAATAAATAAATATAGCAATAGACAATATAATGGACGAAATAAATGGACAAACAGTTCACATTAACTGTCTCCTAGGGTAACCGAAAAATGGCACGTGATAAATCCTCCAGCAAGGCACAATATGAACATATCACGTCGTCGAAATATGAACATACATATATCACTGGAACAAATCAGAAACGGAAACAAAAGAGGAAAATGGGTTTTCAAAACTGTCAGAAATGGCATGAGGGTTGGAGCTGTTGTCAGAAAGGAAAAGTGTTGAATTGTTGATATTATCAATACGAAATATATGAAATGTATGTAGAAAAGTGTCAACACGTACCATGTGTACTTTTTGATATGATGTGCTGGTAGCGATTTTATTATTTATTTTCCTCTGTGTAACAAAAAAGTTTTCGTTCAAAATATAGAAGAATGAGAGAGAGAGACGGAAAATGGGGGGACAAAGGAAAACGAGAAGGAAGGGAGACTCAAAATTCAAGTTGTAAAGGGTGTGTGTGAGAGAGAGAGAAGAAAACTTAAATGTGTGTGTGAGAGAGAAAGGGGACGAAAATTGAAGTGAAAGAGAGGTAGAAGGAGAAAAATTCTGCTGAGAGAGAGGGAGAGAGGAAGAAAGAGAGAGAGAGAGAGAAATATTGGACGTTACGTTACGATTGTGTTCTTTCCTTATTTGACATTTCCTTCTAACTCTTCTTCATCCACCTTTTCCATTCGTATCTTTCTCGGTTTTTCATTTCTTTATCTCTCCCAGCGCTAAAAGCCACTTGTCAGCCTGCGCTACTTGAAAGCCATTTAGCACTCCATGTTAAGCCCGTTAAAATTTTAATGCAAAACAATTGTAAGTTCTGTTGTAAAGTGACGTTAAATACACCAGTTTCCAATGGATTACTCAAGGTAACATTCCAACATTTCGCTGCTTTAGCTTAGTTGATGCTGTCCGACCGTGGTAACCATTTGGACAATCGCGTGCTGCTGCTAGGAATTAAGGGTAAAACCCCGTCTCTAAAGGTGTGTCCACACATAGTCGACTCCGTCAACCGACCGTCTACTGAAGAAGTACACTGCCTCGACTACAACGTCGATCGACGTTGTCGACTATGTGTGGACACAGCTTACAAATCTCAGCTATATTGTAACGCTAAACCTTTTGTTTATGTCTTCATTTTCATACATTTTTAGTCCCGTCCTTCCTTTATTATTACAATAGTAATAAAAAGGTATAAGGGACGGACTATTGTATTCGCTTCGGTGTCGTCTGTCACTCTGTCTGTTCCCATAGACCAACATAGTTATTCTCCTCTTTCTAAAATTTTTAAGTACCTATTTATTTATTTTTATTTTGCTTTTTTCCTTGAATATTTTTTCCTATTTTTATTTCTCCCATTTCTATTTTCGTCCATTCTTCGAAGTGAAACTCTATGGAGTTTTCTTTGATATAATTCCGTTGAATTTTTCCAAGACCAATAGATTAAAACTGCGAAATTCTTGGAACATGTTCTTAGTTTTCAATATTCCACTTCAAATTCAAACATCAAGAAGTGTTGCAGCTCCTTTTTTATTTCTTAGCAATGAAACTAGTACTGCATTAGACTCATGTGGTCTGTGTCGTAGTATGTCCCTCATCAGATGGGCGAGAAGAGACACAATACTTCCCGTTTAGTTGCTGGGTCAACACGAGAACACCAGAAAGTAACCCGTTGAAATATTTCCAATCAAAATGTTATGAGTGCAAATTTTGGTCAAGAGTGGGGATCGAACCCGGGACCTTCTGCATGGCAAACAAACTCGCTAATGACTCTGTTCGTATATCCAATGAACATTATTTACTTTGGAAAACGAGTAAGCTTATGCTATCTGAATAATTTACTAGTTCAGTTTACTTTCTAAAATTTATACTAATACGTATAGGTACTGTGTACGTATAACTTGAACATACTTTGCTAACTTGAAGCTGTATTGAAGTGTAGGTATCTAGGGTAAATCGCTAAATTTTATGACTTGACTTGGACTCGAACCACCAACCTCCAGATCCGAAGTCCACCACGCTAACCACTACACCACTGAGGTTTACGTACGTATAATGTAATGTACATACTTAGTTTTATCCCAAAGTTGCATGTGCTGTCCAACAAATTTAGTTATTATTCCGATTTTTCGTTTTTGAGAGTCAGTGCTCTTACCTGCTGGAATGTTACTGGACCTCAGTTGTGTTTATAGAAGACCAGTACCTGGACTGCCTTCTGATTTCATATAATCCAGCCATACCTATAATATTCTGTCCCAGACTCCTATTGAGGGGCAGAAAAATAAACTCTGCCGAAAGGCTGTTAATGTCGCCCCTGTAACTCTCAAAGTTACTGATATCGCTCAACCCACCTAAATTCTGCCTTTTCTGTCCATGAATGAACCCCTCTTAAATTCTACAATGTCTTTTCCTGTCCACAAGTGATGCCAAGCATGACCACTGCAACAAAACCGTGGCCATCTCCTCGTTAACATGTTTTCTCTATCCATACTTACTTACTTTCCGTCCCAGTACAATGTCACATTTATATCTGTCGCTCCCAGAAGCGTGCGACTTGTACTGCTCTCTCGTTTGCACTGAGCAGGTTTTCCTGATGGGTGCAGGTTTGGTCTAATCCTAAATTCTCCAACTCTCTTCTCTGTCCACAGGTGACGCCAAACATGACCACTGCAACAAAACCGTGGACATCTTCTCATTAACATGTTTTCTCTATCCATCAACTCCTGAATTCTCAAACTATGTTCTCTGTCCAATCTGTCCATGAACCCTATCTTATATTCTCCCATCGTCTTTCCTGTCCACAGGTGATATGGCTCAACCCCTCCAAAATTTTCAAACTATGTTATCTGTCCACGAACGAACCCCTCCTAAATTGTCATCCAACCCCACGTTTTTCTCATTGAAACCCTCCTAAAGTCACCAACCCTTTTCTCTGTCCACAGGCGATGCCAAGCATGACCACTGCAACAAGACCGTGGACATTTACGAGGACATATCTTCGCCCGAGGTTACTCCAGAGACCTACGGGCGTCCCATGACCTGTTGGTATCGGTTTCGGGCCTTCAGAGGGACCCCGCGTGATTGGATCTTGAGGATTCGGTTCAAGAAGTTCAAAGTGGGCACCCTCATCAACGCGACCCATTGTCACAATGGATATATGCAGGTGAGTGTTCTGGGTCTTGGCTGTGCTCGTGAATTAGAAGATTTTAGATTTTTCAACGGATTACTGTCTGCAGGTGTTCTCGCATTGAACCAGCACCTAAAACGAAAGTGTCTTTTCTATGGACATGCTATGACACAGGCCCAGATGAACTCAAGTCTGGTACTCTCTGTATACATTATTTCCGAATACTGGAGTGCCTGGAAAATATCTCTGCTTGATTTGAACAGTAGTAAATAATGATTATTACCTACCTAATGGTTAATTTATGGGATTCATGCATTTACCTTGTACTTGGGTATAATTATGTTCTGTCTATGTAGATATCTATGATCTAAATCTAAAATATTGGTAGGTACATATTTACGTATCTATTTTATGTATTACGTACGTATAAGGAATTTTAATTATGTTAACTGTAATGGAAGTCTTCTCTCGAATAGGTTTGATAGAGGGGACTGTAATGGAAGTCTTCTCTCGAATAGGTTTGATAGAGGGGACTGTTGTGGAAGTCTTCTCTCGAATAGGTTTGATAGAGGGGACTGCAATGGAAGTCTTCTCTCGAATAGGTTTGATAGAGGGGGCTGCAATGGAAGTCTTCTCTCGAATAGGTTTGATAGAGGGGACTGCAATGGAAGTCTTCTCTTCGAATAGGTTTGATAGAGGGGACTGTAATGGAAGTCTTCTCTCGAAAATCGAGGAAAAGAGGAGGACGAACTGGCGACCTAAAAAGGCAGGAGTGCTATTTAATGGAGGAAAAAGTCCGCGTCAAAAGGGATTTTCAGCTTCAGTTTATTGAAACAATTTCCAAACAGCACTTCAAATGGAGATCCCTACAATTTCTACATAGTATGACCCGAAGACAACAACTGAAGCAATACCAACACATCTTCTGACATTGGTACCATTGATGGTAATTACAAAATTATGTATTTAGTTAGGTGTCTAATATGGATCCATGTCTAAAAGTAAAGATTTTAAAGACCAAGTACAAGTCCTCACGATGGTTGACTGCGGTTCAGGACGAGCGAGCCAATTTAACATGGCTAGAGCTAGAGACCATCACCCCGGTGTATAGGAGATACAAAAAGACATCTTTTCTTTATTCTGCTATCGCCATTCGGCGAAAGCTAAAGCCGCTACAACAACAACAACAACAACAACATCTTAGATTCGTATAAACCCATCTTTTAGGTCTGTTTGCCCCTACACCTAAGCCTCAAAGTGAGTTTTTGTGCTCAAGAAGTATACTGTCGATCAGTTTTGAATTTTTGTTTGTGAAAGTCCATTATGCACCACTCACAGGAAATTGATGGCCAGCAGATCACAGGTTAACAACCCCTGGTCTAGACTCATCCTGAGGGATTTTATGTCTGACAAATAATAACAATGCCACTCCAATATTATCTACCTATAATTTTATACACATAAAATATCTATAATATACAGGTATAGATAGGGACCTAGATTACACATCAGATAAACTCATAAACACCTATTGGGAAAATGGAAACAAAATAATATACTGGATGATTCAGAATAAATTCTGACCGTGTACCCAATATTGTGACCTTATCCGGGGCACGTTCAGTAACGCTTGCAGAAGGTCCCGGCTCGATGCCCACCATCGACAGGAAAAGTTGCATTTGCCTTACGGAATTTTCGCTCTTCTAAAGCTCGTTTCCCCTCTTTTGGCGCCTGTACTAAAGCATAGGAAATCCAAGATGGCGAGCCATCGGAATCGGTTCTCCTTCGGAAAGGAAAAATTCAGCTAAATTTACAGTTGCACTTGTACATATTTCGATTTCGATTGGAAACTGATAATCCGGGGCACGTTCAGTAACGCTTGCAGAAGGTCCCGGCTCGATGCCCACCATCGACAGGAAAAGTTGCATTTGCCTTACGGAATTTCCGCTCTTCTAAAGCTCCTTCCCCCTCTTTCGGCGCCTGTACTAAAGCATAGGAAATCCAAGATGGCGAGCCATCGGAATCGGTTCTCCTTCGGAAAGGAAAAATTCAACTAGATTTGCAGTTGCACTTGTACATATTATTTCCAGTTCGATTGGAAACTGATTTTTCAACGGATAACTGTCTGCAGGTGTTCTCGCATTGGACCAGCACCTAAAACGAAAGTGTCTTTTCTCGTCTATCTGACGAGGGACATACGACAAGATGGACATGCTAAGACACAGACCCAGATGAACTCAAGTCTGGTACTCCCTGTATACATGATTTCCGAATACTGGAGTGCCTGGAAAATATCTCTGCTCGTAAACTGATATTTCAACGGATTACTGTCTGCAGGTGTTCTCGCATTGAACCAGCACCTAAAACGAAAGTGTCTTTTCTATGGACATGCTTCGACACAGACCCAGATGAACTCAAGTCTGGTACTCCCTGTATACATGAATTCCGAATACTGGAGTGCCTGGAAAATATCTCTGCTCGTAATAAATTGAACAGTAGTAAATAATGATTATTACCTACCTAATGCTTAATTTATGGGATTCATAGAATGTCGTAATGCATTTACCTTGTACTTGGGTATAATTATGTTCTGTCTATGTAGATATCTATGATCTAAATCTAAAATATTGGTACATATTTACGTATTTATTTTATGTAGGTATTACGTACGTAATGCATTTACCTTGTACTTGGGTATAATGATATTCTGTCTATGTAGATATCTATGATCTAAATCTAAAATATTGGTATACATATTTACGTATCTATTTTATGTATTACGTACGTATAAGGAATTTTAATTGTGTTAACATAAATGCTTGTCACAAATGTCGTTCCCTGCTTAATGCACTTCGCTAAATTTTATGACCTGACTTGGACTCGAACCACCAACCTCCAGATCCGAAGTCCATCGCGCTAACCACTACACTTCTGAGGTTGGTTTACGTACGTATAATGTAATGTAATGTACATACTTAGTTTTATCCCAAAGTTGCATGTGCTATCCAACAAATTGAGTTATTATTCCGATTCCGATTAGGTATTTGTTTTTGAGAGTCAGTGCTCTTACCTGCTGGAATGTTACTGGACGTCAGTTGTGACCAGTAGGTACCTGTACTGCCTTCTGATTTCATGTAATCCAGCCATACCTGCAATATTCTGTCCCAGACTCCTATTGAGGGGCAGAAAAATAAACTCTGCCGAAAGGCTGTTAATGTCGCCCCTGTAACTCTCAAAGCTACTGAAATCGCTCAACCCACCTCAATTCTGCCTTTTCTGTCCATGAATGAACCCCTCTTAAATTCTTCAATGTCTTTTCCTGTCCACAGGTGATGCCAAGCATGACCACTGCAACAAAACCGTGGACATCTCCTCGTTAACATGTTTTCTCCATCCATACTTGAGCGCTAAAAGCCACTTGTCAGCCTGCGCTACTTGAAAGCCATTTAGCACTCCACGTTAAGCCCGTTAAAATTTTAATGCAAAACAATATTGTAAGTTCTGTTATAAAGTGACGTTAAATACACCAGTTTTCAATGGATTACTCAATGTAATATTCCAACATTTCGCTGCTTTAGCTTAGTTGATGCTATCCGACCGTGGTAACCATTTGGACAATCGCGTGCTGCTGTCGCAAATTAAGGGTAAAAACCCGTCTCTAAAGGTGTGTCCACACATGGTCGACTCCGTCAATCGATCGTCTACTGAAGTCGTACACTGCCTCGACTACAACGTCGATTTAACGTTTTGACATAATGTTTACCAAATTTCAGCTTTCTAGGTGTTGTGGTTCTAGAGATAGAGCGATCAGTGTGTGAACTATGAAATGTGAAATGTGAATGAGTGAATGAGTTCTTGTTTTTATAATATAAGATTATGTAATGTACATACTTAGTTTTATCCCAAAGTTGCATGTGCTGTCCAACAAATTGAGTTATTATTCCGATTATTCGTTTTTGAGAGTCAGTGCTCTTACCTGCTGGAATGTTACTGGACGTCATTTGTGTTTATAGAAGACCAGTACCTGGACTGCCTTCTGATTTCATGTAATCCAGCCATACCTGTAATATTCTGTCCCAGACTCCTATTGAGGGGCAGAAAAATAAACTCTGCCGAAAGGCTGTTAATGTCGCCCCTGTAACTCTCAAAGCTACTGATATCGCTCAATCCACCTAAATTCTACCTTTTCTGTCCATGAATGAACCCCTCTTAAATTCTTCAATGTCTTTTCCTGACCACAGGTGATGCCAAGCATGACCACTGCAACAAAACCGTGGACATCTCCTCGTTAACATGTTTTCTCTATCCATACTTATTTACTTTCCGACCCAGTACAATGTCATCTGTCGCTCCCAGAAGCGTGCAACTTGTACTGCTCTCTCGTTTGCACTGAGTAGGTCCTCCTGATGGGTGCAGGTTTGGTCTAATCCTAAATTCTCCAACTCTCTTCTCTGTCCACAGGTGACGCCAAACATGACCACTGCAACTCCCAGTACAATGTCACATTTATATCTGTCGCTCCCAGAAGCGTGCGACTTGTACTGCTCTCTCGTTTGCACTGAGCAGGTCCTCCTGATGGGTGCAGGTTTGGTCTAATCCTAAATTCTGCAACTCTCTTCTCTGTCCACAGGTGACGCCAAACATGACCACTGCAACAAAACCGTGGACATCTTCTCACATGTTTTCTCTATCCATCAACTCCTAAATTCTCAAACTATGTTCTCTGTCCATGAACCCTATCTTATATTCTCCCATCGTCTTTCCTGTCCACAGGTGATGTAGCTCAACCCCCCCAAAATTTTCAAACTATGTTAGGTATCTGTCCACGAACGAACCCCTCCTAAATTGTCATCCAACCCCTCGTTTTTCTCATTGAAACCCTTCTAAAGTCACCAACCCTTTTCTCTGTCCACAGGCGATGCCAAGCATGACCACTGCAACAAAACCGTGGACATTTACGAGGACATATCCTCGCCCGAGGTTACTCCGGAGACCTACGGGCGTCCCATGACCTGTTGGTATCGGTTTCGGGCCTTCAGAGGGACCCCGCGTGATTGGATCTTGAGGATTCGGTTCAAGAAGTTCAAAGTGGGCACCCTCATCAACGCGACCCATTGTCACAATGGATATATGCAGGTGAGTGTTCTGGGTCTTGGCTGTGCTCGTGAATTAGAAGATTTTA
>NW_007378545.1:0-6376 GCF_000475195.1 Diaphorina citri | reverse complement strand
TCTCTCTCTCTCTCTCTCTCTCTCTCTCTCTCTCTCTCTCTCTCTCTCTCTCTCTCTCTTTTCTCTCTCTCTCTTTCTTTCTCTCTCTCTCTCTCTCTCTCTCTTTCTCTCTCTCTCTCTTTCTCTCTCTCTCTCTCTCTCTTTCTCTCTCTCACTCTCCCTTCTTACTTTGTGTCATTAGTATTCGGGGCATTTTTAAAAGCTTTGAGACACGAAAACGTCTAAATTGAGATATATTTAAAGCAAGAACCGACAGAGGGAATGAGGGAGTGTTTGTTCCAAGTACCTTAGATTAGGGAGGAAGAAGAAAAAGGGGGGGGGAGAGGAGGAGGATGACGAGGAGAAGGAAGAAGAAAAGGGGGGGAGAGGAGGAGGATGACGAGGAGAAGAAGGAGGTAGCGGAGGAGAAGGAGAAAGCGAAGGAGAAGGAGGAGGAGAAGAAGGAGGGGAGAGAAAGGGGAGGAAATATTAAAAGCACCAGGAGAAGGATCGTAAAATGTGATTGCTCTCGAAAAACAGCTTCGGTGGAAATGGCTGCCAAGTATTGTATAGAATAAGTAGGTAGGTATACCTTCTTTATGTTTCTTGACTTAAAAGTCTGAAACTGCGAGAAGGATCGTAAAATGTGATTGCTCTCGAAAAACAGCTTCGGTGGAAATGGCTGCCAAGTATTGTATAGAATAAGTAGGTATACCTACCTTCTTTATGTTTCTTGACTTAAAAGTCTGAAACTGTCTCTGTAGAAATGCCTGCCAAGCATAGAGTAGAATATCTATGTAGGCAGGTACCTAGTTTCTTTATGTTTCTTCCTTTATAGGTCTAAGTCAGAATTTATGTTTGTTTAATTTTTCAACCTATTCTGGCTTTAAATTAATCCTGATAGGGAAAATAAAGCCTCTTCACATTCTCGAAGAGTCAACTGTCCTCACGAGGCTGAGTGCACCCCGAACTTCAAGCACAGAGCCGAAAAAAGTTCGACCCCGCCGGGAATCGAACTTGGGACCTCCGGTGTGCAAGCCTAGTTCAATAGTCAATCGGCCTTCTTCTGAGGCCAAGTCATACATAGGTAGGTAGGGTATCCACAGAATCTGTGTAGGTTTCAGCTTTTGACTGTATTAGATTTGAGCATGTTATCGCAATTTCCACGAATGACTTCACACAATAAAAACATTTTTATTAACACATTTGAAAAAAAAAAAAAAAAAAAAAAAATCTAGGTACCTATTTGATTATTTTTCATTAGGTACATCTACATAGATTGTAATTAAATTTACATAAAAAATAGGTTAATACCTACCTCTACCTACAAACCTACAAAATGATCATTGATCACCCTTCTATTCCCTTGAAAAACCTTCTCTTTTGTGTGCGGAAAAGCACGTCAGAAGATTGACGGAAAAATGATGGATGCCAACGTCTCATCATCCATCATATATCTACGCACCCAATGTGGTGTAAAACGCTGTGAAATCCACGATTGAAAAGAAAGTCGAAAGTTTGGGGGAGAAATAGAATCTGTTAACTTTGTGTGGAAAAAGGGATTTTTCGGGAAAATTTGATAAAATAAGGAAAAAGGAATTATACATAGGTAGATACGGTCTTACAGGTTATGATCAAATCTCGAGAGCTGGACTAAGTAAAAAAAAACACAACTGCCAGGCTAGTTAGCTTGAAAGCGCTAGGCCGCGAGTTCAATTCTTGCCCATGGCGGATTTTATCCCAAACAGACAAGGTTCGGACTGGGAACGGCTGTATTTCTCCTATCCTGTCTTCCTTCTCTCTTCGCTTTCGGGACGATAAGACATTAAGCAGTTACAGTTCTCTCCATCAAACCTCTTTAAAAAAAAAATCTCATTAAGGTCCATATTGCTTTTAACAACCAAGGAAACAAAAATATAATCGATATGCTCAAACCCTCAAAAATTTCATTGGTGAAAACACAACAAGCCATTAAACTATCGTTCAAAAAAGAACAAATCATACTTAATGGAAAATGGTGTGCATTGTTCTAACAAATAGTATTGTACAAATTAAAAGTATTGTTCCAGCAAACAATAATGGGGGACAATTATTAGTCATTGTTCCATAAAACAAAACAAAATAGAACAATAATAAAATAAAACGAAATAATATAACAATGATAAAAGGAAATATAATGAGGCTAGCTTTTGGAGAGTAGGAAATGGCAAAATTGGCATTTTTGGAATTTCCGATGTGTGGATATTTGAGAACTATTTATAGTATCCATTGAGAATGATAAAGGATGGGAGTTGGGAAATGAGGATGTTTTCTAAATACAAATTTCCAGCATTTCCTAATACCACAACAAGGAAAGATGATTTAAATCTTTGGTCCAATTTCTCTTCTACTTTTTACAAGAATAATCTTAGGTCAGAAGCATCGAATTGAACTTTTCTTTTTATCAGAAACAGTCCCCAATAAATCCTTTACAACGCTCTCAGCACATCAGGAAACGTACATTAGACGATTTCTACCTTTTTCAAATTCATTTCCCGATAATATACTGTAACTAAAGAAAAGAGAAGAAGGAGAAGGAGGAGGAGGAGAAGAAGAAAGAAGAAGAGAGAAGGAAGAAGAAGAAAAAGAAAAAGAAGAAGAAAGAAGAGGTGGAGGAGGAGAAGAAGAAGAAGAAAAAGAAGAAGAGGAGGAGGAGGAGAAGAAGAAGAAGAAGAAGAAGAAGAAGAAGAGGAGAAGAAGAAGAAGAAGAAAGAAGAAGAAGAAGAAAAAGAAAAGTATAGAAAATAAAAAGAATTGGGACGAGGTAAAAATGTCAAATTCAGGGAAAATATGCGATTATTGATGGATTTTTCTCTTTCCAGAGAGAAAAACTCCCTGAAACCACTACCGTCCCGTAATATAAAGTCTCGTCCCGTACCATCCCTCCTAACATAAGGTCAAATAAGAAACGATATGGTAGTATAGGGGACCTCGTAAATTACTTGCACTCTGTGAGAGCTCATACGGGGCGACCGTTAAGCTATGGTACCTTTTCGTAAACCAATTGGGGATTGGTAAAGAATTGTAGATAGATTAGACTCAATTATAGACTTAATCATCATGTCTTAATCATCATGTCATACCAAATGCTTATTATCATGTAGGTATGAGGCCAAGTGGGTGTCACACTAGGCTTGCACGCAGGAGGTCCTGGGTTCAATTCCCGCTGGGTCGAAGTTTTTTCGACTCTGTGTCATCTGGTGCTCGGGGTGCACTCGTTAGGATAATTGAGTAGCTTCTTTGATGAAGTAGATCTTTTACTCTACGAGTTGATTTTTCACCCATACTAAAAAAAAAAGTTAAAAAAAGATTATTGAAAATTGATCTCAAAGGAGGCACTTAGTAATGCTGTGATATCCATAAAAAATGTGAAAAGGCTCTGCTTATTAAAAACAAATAATTATTAATTTCGACCTAAACGCTAGGCCGCGGGTTCGATTCCCGCCCGGGCAGAATTTTGTCCTCAACGGATAAGCTTCGTTCTCTTCATGGCTGACTTTCTCCCATCCTGTCTTTCTTCTCTCTAATTCTGGGACGATAAGACCTTAGCGGTTACAGTTCCCTCTATCAAACCTATTAAATTAGTACGAATTAAAAACAATTTGAGCACCCTGTTTTATAATAAAGGAGAAAAACTAGTATTAATAGTGCTCCTGATGGGTGTACAGCGATAAAGTGTGAGTTGTACCTATACCGTTCTAATTTCATTTGAACGAGAAACTACGGGGGAAGAAGAATGTGAAGGATAAAGAAGAAAACAGGAAAAAGAAGAAAAGTTGAACTAAGGGGGATAAATAGGGGATGGAGAAACAAGCTGGGCCCGTCCCTCCGGGATTTTTTAAAGAAAATCAGTACCTATGAACCTACCCAATTTGCTTAATATTCAGTTTATTATTATTATTGACTTGATTTTTGATTTATTACTTTCATGTAATGATTTAAAATCAAGACTAGAGCCCGTTCTCCCTTTATTCCCAATATAAGTACGGGGGAAGAAAAATGAAGGATAAAGAAAAAAAGAGGAAAAAGAAGAAAAGTTGAATTAAGGGGGATAAATAGGGGATGGAGAAACAAGCTGGGCCCGTCCCTCCAGGATTTTTTAACGAAAATCAGTACCTATGAACCTACCCAATTTGTTTAATATTCAGTTTATTATTATTATTATTATTGACTTGATTTTTGATTTATTACTTTCATGTAATGATTTAAAATCAAGACTAGAGCCCGTTCTCCCTTTATTCCTTTTAATGTTTAAGTCATCACCCATCCATTTATTGGCCTTGCTCGGCGTAACTTAACATAGGTGACGCTAAAACCGGTCTTAAATTAACGACTGAAGTGTTATCTAAAACTTTCTCGCTTTGATTTCATAGGTCGTCACAACAAATTTAAAGATCAGAGCTCATTTGTGTGAGAAAATGTGAAAAAAATCCCGAAAAACCAGTTTTTTTTGGTTTTCTGGACAAAATTTGATAAAACTTTCTCGCTTTGATTTCATAGGTCGTCACAACAAATTTAAAGATCAGAGCTCATTTGTGTGAGAAAATGTGAAAAAAATCCCCAAAAACCAGTTTTTTTGGTTTTTCTGGACATAATTTGAACCACCACTTTCGTGTTCCTGGTAAATAACCTTTAATTTGATATATAGGTCGACCAGGTTTGGATAAGTCCTTCTATGGGGTCAGACAGACACACAGATTGACGACACCGAAGCGAATACAATGGTTACTCTTTCCTGCAATCTTCTTTTTATATCTTTTATATCCTTAAAGAATTTAATTAAATTCAAACGTACATTCTTTTGTTGATCTTTCTCACTCACTCCTTCGGCCTTCCTTCTCTCTCTCTCTCTCTCTCTCTCTCTCCTTCGGCCTTCCTTCTCTCTCTCTCCTTCTCTCTCTATCTCTATTCCCTTCCTATAATCCTATGTATCTCATATTCTCTATCTCTATCATTTTACAATCTCCCTCTCTCCCACTCTTTTTCCATCTCTCTCACTTTTTCCTTCCTCTTCTTCTCCTCTCTCTCTCCCTCTTTATTTCTCCGGTATTTCTTCTTTTATCTCTTTCTCACTCACTCCTCCCCTTTTCCTTTTCTTCATTCCCTCTCTCTCTCGTCCCATCCTTATTTATCGTATCTATGTACCCATTTCTTCCTTTATCTATCTCACCATCTCCCTCTTTCTATTTCTCTAGTCCTGTATTTCCCTTCCTTTTCTTTCTCTCTCTCTCTCTCTCTAATTTGTTCTCTCCTTCCTCTCTTCCTGATTTTATTAGTTTTAGAAACGTGTTTTAAAATCCATAGACTCTACTCTAGACTCACAGATTAGGTCTAGTCTAGCACATTGCATACCTAATAGTTATACGGCGTTCATAAACATAGACTCGCCGATTCATTCCAATTAGATTCTAGTCTTGCACATTGCATAATTACACAGTTATACGGCGTTCATAAAACAGAATGAGGTACTTCGGTAGCTATAGCCGGTAATGATAGCACATTGAGTGTACCAGTTCCCAATGGATCACTGAAGTTAAGAAACGTTGGGCGTGGTTAGTATCCGGATGAGTGACCATCTGGGCAATCACGAACTGCTGGCTTTTCCTGGCCTCTCTCAGGCTGGTTGAGGTTTATGTGAGTAGACGAGTATCGCCAAATGGAGGGTAAAACTAAAATTCTAGCATATTCCGTGTTTGATGTTTCAGCTATTTTTTCAGCAAAAAGTAAATAACTGGGACCAAAATAATTAGGTAACCTTTTTTACTTTCTTTTATTTTTTATCAGAAATCTTTAGTCCAATTTCTCTTCTACTTTTTAGAGAGAGAGAGAGAGAGAGAGAGAGAAGAATATTAGAAAGGGACAAGGACATTGAAGGCTAAGTACCTGTAGGTAGCAAGGGTTTGGGGGGAGAGAAGGGACAAAATTATTGAAAGAAGAGGGAATTTTGAAGAGAAGGGATTTTTTGGAAGATGAGGGGGGAAAAGAGGATATAAGGGATTAAAGAGGGAGTAAATGAAAGATGAGAGAGTAGTAAAAGAAATAGGAAGACAAGGGAAAATATTTGATAAAACATGGGACGAAATGGGATGAGACAAGGGAATAAAGATGAAGGGGGGAAAATATGGAATGAGGGAAAAAATGAAAGAAAAACAATAACGTTGAATTCTCCCTTGGGATATTTGAGGAGAGAGAAAACTTCCTAATAATTCCCTTCGTCTCTCTCCCTTTTCCCTCTCTCTCTCCCTCTCTCTCTCTCTTCATCCCACTTTTTTTCTATCCTTTTTTGTCTGTCTAGATTTCTTTCGCTTTTTTCTCTCTCTCTCTCTCTCTCTCTCTCTCTCTCTCTCTCTCTCTCTCT
>NW_007378544.1:0-102408 GCF_000475195.1 Diaphorina citri | reverse complement strand
GAGTAATGTTGGCAAAGGTCTCCGAATCATTTTCACCCATGAACGGTGAGAGACCGGATAAGCTGAAATAAAGCAAAGGTAAACAGACCATTAGATGAGTGTTTAGCAAAGGTATAGGATAGTAAATTAAGTAGGTAAATATGAACCTACCTGTCCATGTCGTCTCTGCAAAGAGGCTCTGAAGGATTTGAAGAGGTGGTGTGTGATTAAGAATTTATTATAAGAAAGTAGCTCTAATCCTAAAATTTGTAACAGTTTCTAAGAAAATATGTCCAGGCAATACGATATTGAAGAGCGCGGTAGCGCGGCGCTCGCGCCAAGGTAAAATATTTCTTTGATATAAAAACTTCATAAATACATTCCACTCTTGCTCTCATATGACCTTCTCTGGGATCAATAAACACAACTAATACCATCATCCATCAAAGACCAAAGTCACCTTAGTATACTATCAGCATATAAGCTTGATTTAGCATAAAATCTTGACCTAACTGAATAATTACATACTTGTACTTAATGTGTAATTATGTCCTAAGTAACAGGGTACCAGCACTTGTATCAGCAATTCATGTTAATTGATATTATAATATACAATCGGAATAATTAAATACTAAACCGTTTATACATAGTGACGTTAAACCCATTGACAAAACCGTTTGTGCATATTATATCTCCACTGTTTTTTCAAGGTTCATAGAAAGTTGATCGTTAAAAATTTACAATGACAAAAGATAAGAGCTCAAATTTGTGACATCCTGTGTTATAGGTACTTCAGAACTGTCTGAGGTTCTTTAGATTAGCGTCACTGCTCCTCAGATCTCAAACTTCCTCTCAAAGTTATATACATTAATTATGCCTTAGATACCTGCTTATTATCAGATTGGTAAATTCCGCGGATTTCCTAAAGTAATAAATTCAGTAATTTAAATTTCATCATTTCGGTTTGCCAAAAAATAATTAAATTTATTGCGGTAGGTTTCCTTGTGTTCTTCGATGAATGATAGGGATATACTTAATTACTTATTCGTTCTTGGTAAGTGCTCTTAGAGATGGAAGTTGCTTACCACCTAAACATTCCAGTAACATTCCAGTCCAGTTAGCCAGAATCGACTGGTTTTGTTGCTCTATTAAAGTGCCGGTTGTTCAAATGGATACTGATATGATACTCCTATCATTGCATATTCAGAGGCTACTCGAGGCCATTAGATGTAGTGCCTACTGGCCTCGCAGCCATATGGGGTAGATGGAAAATGCATCAGGCATTAACCTCGCCTAGTAATTACTTTCCACTCAAGTCTATGATTTTCTCACCAATCCCAATAACCACTGTATGTTTCTATGTTACATAAAATCCTGGTTCGCAACATCGCAGCATGCACATATGCTACAAACCATTTTTATTAACGTATTATGTTAATGAATCTAGTTAATGATGTTAATATTAATGAATCTCTAATCCATCTCCAATTAACTCACATTTATAGTACATACTTGAGTAGAAACAGTATTTCCCTGACATGTTTTCATAACTTGGAACAATTAGGCATATTTTGCTTCCCATTTGAAAATGTCAAATGTACATAACATTACTTGTCTTTTATGACTTATGACAAAGTGTCAGTCAGTGCTCTTTTCATTGATCACACAGGCGTGTGTGGCAGGTCATTGATAGTTATAGCTGGGGACACATTTGTCGTGTCAAATCAATGCATCGTATTATACAATAGGGCAATGACCCCGTCATTTTAAAAAGTCGGACTCCCGTTAGCTAAGCTAAGTACATTCATACCCAACTCTACTAGTACTTGGTACACTTTCTACAATTTTTGTTCCTTATGTAATGCCTTGAATGATTGGAACATAATAATATATGATAGGAACCGAACCTATTGGAATCCGTACAAATTTTCAAAATCGGGAAAGGTGTTGCAAATCTGGAAATATCTTGAGTCCGCAAAAGAGATTTTTGCCCATGGTGTGTTTTGGTACGGTATGAAATTATTTGGTATGGTGTGAAATTATTCTTGTATAATCTTGTCTGCATTACAATATTTTGTTTTATTGCAAAAACAATTGTCCACACGAGGCTGACTGCAAGGGTATTAGCGAAAAATAATGATATTTATTAGCATGAGCTATGATTTTGTAGCATAGTCTGATATGGACACTATTAAGTTGTGACATGACTCATGACAGTAATGACTTCAGCAGCATTTCTTCTTCCTCATTACTTATTTTTTGGGTTCGATTTTTTTAATTATTTATTTTTTCTTTTTCGTCCATTTTTCATACTATTTGAATATCATGCATAACAAATCATCATGTCTTTGTGTCTGTTTGGCTCTCCTACCCACTTACATATGTAACTTTACGTAATAGAGTATCTATGTTTGCAATTTTTTTGGGCGGAAAAACACTTTAAATATTGACATGTATCTACTATCTATCTACCTACCTACCAGTAATTTTTTTCTTTCATGATAGTAACAAAAAAAAAAAAAAAAAAAAAAAAAAAAAAAAGAGAAGAAGAAGAAGGTAAATTTGATTTTAAATTCCTTATTATACGAGTATTTTTGTTCCTCTTTTTTTTTATTTCTTAAAAGTTGCCTTTTTTTACAATGAAACAAATGCAATCCTGATCCATCTTCGTATGGTAAACGGACAGCATAAAGCGGAAAAGAACCATCCATAAGGCAATTCCCCTTATGGGTTCTTTTCTGCTTTAATGCTGTTTTCTTATTTTCGCTTCCACCGATCAGGATAAAATCCGCCCCAGGCGGGAATCCAACCCGCGGCATAGCGCTTGCAAGGTAGACGCGCTACCAACCAAGCTTCTAGGCCGCGAGTTCGATTCTCGCCCGGGACGGATGTTATCCTGATGGGAAAGTAACGTTCGTTCTCGGAACGACTGGCTTTCTCTAATCCTGTCTTCCTTCTTTTTTCGATTTCGGGACGATAAGACATTAGCAGTTACAGTTCCCTCTGTCAAACCTCTTAAAAAAGAAAAAAAATGTACCTCTTCTAATCTTAGCTTTCTTGTGTTTCAGCTTTTCATCAACAATGCCTTCGTGGATGCTGTCTCGGGCAGAACATTCCCAACCATCAATCCGGCTACAGAGGACAAAATAGCCGATGTTGCTGAGGCCGATAAGGTAAACCCCGCGAAGACTATCGTCATGTTAATCTCTTGTCAACATTTGGAAGTTTTCAATCTCCGCGCGTGATATAGTAGTAGCCTACTGCTGGAGTAAAGGGACTTTTCAGTCCTATGCGAGCAGTATAAATAAGCACTATTATTATTAGTATTATTATTATACTCGCAGATACATAGTTTAAATCTACCTATAAAAAAAAGCTGTAAAAACTCGGCTTAATTAGTCTTACCTATACCTAGATTTTTTTGTTGACCTAGGCTAATTAAATGTGTACTATCCATCTCAGTGTCAAGACCAAACTGGGTCAATATTAGCAAGGTTTTGTTCTCAAGATCAACACAGGCTAGGTCGTGGACCAATGCATGCTGATAGGCATGGTTTATAACTTATAACTTTTCAATATTTGAATGTTGGTAATTTTAAATAAGCTAAGAGCCAGTCTTGTTAGCTTAGTTGGTAGTGCGTCTACCTTGTAAGCGCTAGGCCGCGGGTTCGATTCCCGCCCGGGGCGGATTTTATCCTGATGGGATAATGTTCGTTCTCGGAACGGCTGGCTTTCTCCTATCCTGTCTTCCTTCTCTCTTCGATTTCGGGACGATAAAACTATAAAAAAAGCTAAGAAAACAATTTTTACAGGAGGGGGAAAATCGTTTCATTTTACATGGAGCATAGAGCCCCGTGTAAAATTTCAACTTCGAAAGTAACAAAACGAACAAATACATAGATCTTATTTAGATTGTGGGGTTAAAGAGATAGAAGGGACTTTTCAGTCTCATCCTAGCAGTAAGGATGCTCTATGCGTATGCGCTTTTTGCTCTCAGCTCTATGCGGTTTGAATTCGTCGCTTCGTTCTACGATGCTCTATGCATATGCACTTTTTGCTCTCAGCTCTATGCGGTTTGAATTCATCGCTTCATTCTATGATGCTCTATGCGTATGCGCTTTTTGCTCTCAGCTCTATGCGTTTTGAATTCGTCGCTTCGTTCTACGTTGCTCGATGCTCTATGCTTATGCGATTTTCTCTCAGCTCTATGCGGTTTGAATTCGTCGCTTCGTTCTACGTTGCTCGATGCTCTATGCATATGCGCTTTTTGCTCTCAGCTCTATGCGGTTTGAATTCGTCGCTTCGTTCTACGTTGCTCGATGCTCTATGCATATGCGCTTTTTGCTCTCAGCTCTATGCGGTTTGAATTCGTCGCTTCGTTCTACGTTGCTCGATGCTCTATGCATATGCGCTTTTTGCTCTCAGCTCTATGCGGTTTGAATTCGTCGCTTCGTTCTACGTTGCTCGATGCTCTATGCATATGCGCTTTTTGCTCTCAGCTCTATGCGGTTTGAATTCGTCGCTTCGTTCTACGTTGCTCGATGCTCTATGCTTATGCGATTTTCTCTCAGCTCTATGCGGTTTGAATTCGTCGCTTCGTTCTACGTTGCTCGATGCTCTATGCTTATGCGATTTTCTCTCAGCTCTATGCGGTTTGAATTCGTCGCTTCGTTCTACGTTGCTCGATGCTCTATGCTTATGCGATTTTCTCTCAGCTCTATGCGGTTTGAATTCGTCGCTTCGTTCTACGTTGCTCGATGCTCTATGCTTATGCGATTTTCTCTCAGCTCTATGCGGTTTGAATTCGTCGCTTCGTTCTACGTTGCTCGATGCTCTATGCTTATGCGATTTTCTCTCAGCTCTATGCGGTTTGAATTCGTCGCTTCGTTCTACGTTGCTCGATGCTCTATGCTTATGCGATTTTCTCTCAGCTCTATGCGGTTTGAATTCGTCGCTTCGTTCTACGTTGCTCGATGCTCTATGCTTATGCGATTTTCTCTCAGCTCTATGCGGTTTGAATTCGTCGCTTCGTTCTACGTTGCTCGATGCTCTATGCTTATGCGATTTTCTCTCAGCTCTATGCGGTTTGAATTCGTCGCTTCGTTCTACGTTGCTCGATGCTCTATGCTTATGCGATTTTCTCTCAGCTCTATGCGGTTTGAATTCGTCGCATGTGCAATGGTAGAGAATCTTTAAAAGGGGAAGGTATATTGCACAGTGCTTCCTCCGACAGTGAAACAAAGTCAGGTAAGGCGATATCCACCTTACCTGTTCCGGAATCCAACCTCTGAACTTAGAGCTACTTCTGCATTTTAAAAGAGAGAGTTTATCAAAAATAGACCTTTGCCTCAATTGCAACAATGTAAGGATTTCCTGCAATCTGAATGGTTCCTTCATTTTGGGTTGATGACTCATTGCTGTCACATTGATCCCGATGAACTATAGTTATGATGTGATATTGTAATACCCACGAAAGTTCTGAGGAGTTTCCCTGTTTAATTTACTCTCACAGTAAACAAAACCTTTTCACGTACGGTTTAACACCCACCTCTGTAAGGTAATTGGAGGTGGACATGGAACTCGTCTGATATTTTTCCCCGGCACATCCGTCTTAACATCCTCTCCCCCAGGAGTACGAAACAGGCTGCGGTAAATCCGGACACCACTACGATATACGTGGTGATGAGATCTGGATTACTTAGCTGCCTCTCCTTACTGCCCAAGTCTAGAGGGCAGATGACAGCCTCCGGAAGGTCCTTGGTAAGGAGATGCTTGATTATACCAGACTCCACGTAGGACAGCATGCTGAAATAGGGAAAGAGGGTACACAAGGGGTTGAAATCTTAACCCATCAAGTCCGAAAACTAGGTTTAGTTAAAATCTTTTTTTTTTTTTTTTAATTTTATTTAAATCCCGGGGGCTCCATTCAAACGTTCGTCCCTACCTACTGACCAACTACCGTAGCACGTCTGCCTTGTAAGCATCAAGTAGGTCGCGGGTTCTACACCCGCCCGGGGCGGATGTTATCCTAAACAGATTAGGTTCGTTATCGGAACCTCTTCTGTCTTCCTCCTCTCTTCGATTTCGGAACGATAAGACCTTGGCAGTCACATTCCCCCTTCAAAACCCTTTAAAAAAAAAAAAAAAAAAAAAAAAAATCGAAACTTTTTAACCAGTCCGATTGTTTAATTCAAGAGTTAAATAAAATAAATTTAAATTAAAAAAAAAAAACTTAGAGCAAGTTTAAACTGTGGCCTAGAAATATATTCTGCTTTGAAAGTTTAAAGTAGCAGTTTTTCTACCTCATTATCTCACCTTTTCATTCACTTTCCCCCTGGCGGTCTGTTCCCAGATGGTCCCTACTTTACTTACACCCGCAAGGAACCCGTGGGGATCGTGGGTCAAATCATCCCCTGGAATTACCCAGTCCTCATGTTGGCCTGGAAGTGGGGCCCGGCCCTGGCCGCAGGTTGTCCAGTCCTCCTGAAACCGGCCGAGCAAACCCCCCTCACTGCGCTCTATGTAGCCGCCCTGACCCAACAAGTAAGTAGGATAGAATAGAATATAAAAGTACAGTAGAACCTCGATTATTTCAACTAATTGGGACCGAGGGTAATTAAAATTCCGTATAAAACAATGGAAAAAGGGGCAAAATTTTTAGATACAAAAGAACAAAATTGTAAATGGTTAATAAATACCCTATTTTGAACTGATTTTGGGGTTGAAATAATAAAGAGTTGACATAATGGAGGTTGAAATTATCGAGGTTCTACTGTACCTTTTTTATCCTCAAATGAGACTAAAAAGTCCCTTTACACCAGAAATAAGGATAGAATAGATAAGCAACGTCGTGCATGGTTGCTGTTTGGACGGGTGACCGTCCATGTCAAGTGCTGCTAGTTATTTATTTTCGTATTGCACTCAGGTTGAAAGTTCAGCGAAAAAATGCGAGGTAGTCTTCAGTGGTGTTTTTATAATAATACCACTGAAGATGCCGTAACTGGCGAAACCCGGTATGGTAGTGAATAAAATAATATTGTAAAACAAAAAAAGCGATCTGTTTTCATTTTCCCCTATTGATTTTAATTTGTTTTACCAAGTGTTGTGTATACCGTTATTGTAAAACAAAAAAAGCGATCTGTTTTCATTTTCCCCTATTGATATTAATTTGTTTTACCAAGTGTTGTGTATACCGTTGAAAGTTCTAACTTTTTAATTAAAAAGAAGTTAATAAATAATATCATTTTAAGAGTTTCTCCTCAGTCTAAACCAGCCGTAAAACAAAAAAAAAAAAAAAAAAAAGCGATCTGTTTTCATTTTCCCCTATTGATTTTAATTTGTTTTACCAAGTGTTGTGTATACCGTTGAAAGTTCTAACTTTTTAATTAAAAAGAAGTTAATAAATAATACCATTTCAAGAGTTTCTCCTCAGTCTAAACCAGCCTTTTTTTTTCATTTCCAGGCAGGCTTTCCCGATGGTGTAATCAGTGTGTTACCTGGTTATGGTCCTATGTCGGCTCCTTATTGGCGGAAATCTTGTCTATCACCCTTGGCGTACCGTAGTTCAAACATTGCTCCACTTTCTCTGCGCCCTTGATGAGGGCGTTGGAAATGTAGTTACCACCTGAGGAAAAGGTCAAGATAAGGAGTTAAATTAGATGATATTATTATGAACAATTTCATAGTCCAGAGCTTTAGCGTTTAATAAAGAACCACAAGAACTTTAGCCGTCGAAAAAAAGTCCAATTTTTGTTCAAGACCAAAAACAAGTATGAAAAGTCAGCCGGAGAAAAAGGTGCATTTGTCAAATTATATAGCAACTTTTATACGTAACAATATAAATAAAAATAAATAAATAAATAAATGTCATATTTAAATGCTTGTCACAAACATCGTTCCCCGATTATTTCACCTAGATAAATTTCATGACATGACTTGGACTCGAACCACCAACCCCCAGATCCAAAGTCCAACGCGTTAACAACTGCACCACTGAGGTTGGTTAACAACTGCACCACTGAGGTTGGTTGCTCCAATAATTAATTGGCATTTGAGGGCCCTGAATGCCAAATATATACGCCAATTCCTCGGCTAGGTTTGAACCCGCGTCCTTCCCTTTACCAGGCGAGCGTCTTCTACACCACCGAAGTAAGTTAAGTAAAGGAAAGACATTACCGGGATATGACAATACCTAGATGTAGGTATAATATGACCGGTGTTCTGGTGAATTCAACCGAGATGATCTTGAGAGTGCTCAAGGTTTTCAATGTGAACTGCAATTGTCAGCGCTAACCAGATACAGATGGAATAGCAGCCAGAGGCTAATGGTGAAAAAAATGTCCGTAAAAAATCCCTATAAAAAATAAAAATGAATAAATGTATGTAATAGGAGCAGCAGTTTTTATATTGAGCATGGTTAGTTACTGAATAGAATTAATTGTTAAGGTCACTGGTGCACTGAGTAATGCTTTGCTCTCAGCCTTGTGAGGATTGTGTTTAAGAGCTGGAAGCTGGTTGTGTATTCAATATCTTTGAAAATTCTGAGGTGACAACAGCCCGCGAATTGTCTCGGAGCACTTTTTTCTGATCTTTATCACTTTTTTGTCATTCTGTTGAAAAAATAATAATAATAAAAATAATAATAAATAAAAAAATGTAATTATGTGGTATGATCAATAAGTAACCTCTATAAACTTGCTTTGCCTTGTCCTATGGAAACGCTGGCCCAATTCGGGCTAACCCTGATAAATTTTGACTTTTTACTTTTTTCGTTGAAAGTAACAATTTTTAGGGATTTTTTTTTTTTTTTTTTTTTTCACTCGGCCTTCCATTAATGCTAAAGATGGGAAAAAGATCAAAAGTCGTAATCAGTTCTCCCCCCCCTCCTCCAGAAAACTCAACTTGGTATTTCAATCTATAATTAGTATTACTATTGCTTCGTGTGTGCAGGTTCACGTACCTACGTACAAGAAGATATCTACGATACATTTGTAAAGAAGGCAGTCGAGAAAGCTGCGGCGAGGAAAGTGGGGGATCCGTTTGACAAAAGCGTGCAGCAGGGTCCTCAGGTAGGTTATGGGGGAAGAAACCTTCCATTTTGCGAACCACTGATGTATTCTTGTTTATTGTACTTACCTATATCGTTGTGTAGTGTGTAGTTGACTTTCCTAACTTGTTCTCCTCCCTTCACTTTCGGGGTGAAAGACCCCAGCAATTTAAAGTTGCCTCTATCAAACCTATTCGGGCAGTATACAGAAGCACTTTGTGTATTATCCTTTGGGAATTTCCCCTCTTTTGGTGTGATATTGCCTGCGCTAAAAGCACTAAATCAAGATGGCGTCACATCAGAATCAGTTCCGTTTCCAAAAGTTCAATACTACTATTATGTCATTATTGCTTACCCTTATATGTTTTTGGATAATTGTTGACTCTTATCCGACTCGAGTTTCGCCTACTTTGTAGGCTTTATCGCTTTGTCTTTGTTTATTTAGATTTGAATGGCTGAGAGGCAGAGTCAAAGTTTAGGAATAGCTAAAGTTTAAATAGAGATAGCCATTTTGTTTTTGCTTTCATTTCAATACAACACTAAAGTGAAGTTCGCAACCAATATAAAAAGTAGAACTTTTCGCGCTCTTTCCAACGATATATGTAGATAACTCAGAAAGTCGATTTTTTTGGACTTAGTCTGCTCTGCCTTTTACCCATTCATTTATTTTTGTTGTTGTTTTTTTTTTTACATCATGTTTGTTTTCTTTATGTATTCCAGGTGGATGCTGTGATGTTCACCAAGGTGTTGAACTACATCAAGTCTGGCGTAGAACAAGGAGGAA
Source organism: Diaphorina citri (assembly GCF_000475195.1). NCBI lineage: Eukaryota > Metazoa > Arthropoda > Insecta > Hemiptera > Psyllidae > Diaphorina > Diaphorina citri. The sequence goes on along the minus strand of NW_007378544.1, from coordinate 92,599 downwards.
AACTAGAAGCCGGGGGAAAGAGGAAGGGAGACAAAGGCTACTTCATAGAACCCACTGTCTTCTCCAATGTCACTGATGATTTCAAGATAGCTAGAGAAGAGGTAATATTTAGTCCGAAAAATTAACTTATGTCCACATTCTCAAAATGATGATAAAATTATTTTTTAAGCCTCGGTTTGGATTTGAATACCCGTCCCTCCTAGTACCAGGTGAGTGCCCACTATGCTTTGTAGTTTTATTATAATAGTTATTTAATAGTAAAGTTAACTAAACACTTTCCCCTTGTAAGAAATAAAGAAATATACCTTACCTTGAAATGTCCCTTGAAAAAATTGTCCAATTTGCTGTTTCTCTTTCAGATATTTGGCCCAGTGCAAACCATCATCAAGTTCAAAACTCTGGACGAAGTCATCGAGAGGGCAAACGATACAAAGTATGGACTCGCCTCTGGGATAGTGACTACCAATATAGACACGGCCAATACGTTTGCGCATGCTATTAACGCTGGCTCCGTGTGGTAAGTTTTGCTTTAAGTGTGAAGTAGAGATGTATAAAGAGTGAATGAGTTATAAAAAGAGCTACTCTTTTCAGTGGACTACGACTGAGTCAATGAGTCAGATCCCACTTTAAAAGGAGTTGAAAAGTGAGTTAGGTATATGTTTTGGATATGACTCATTGACTGAGTAGTCCACTGAAAAGACCAGTTCTTTTTATAACACACACATCTTTAATGTGGAGTGGTCTGAACGGGGATCGGGCAGCAGCAATCATTCATGAAAAACAATTTTGCGACAGAAAACCTTCATATATCAAAAAAAAAAAAAAAAAAAAAAAAAAAAAAAAAAAACCTTTGAGCTGAATCCTCCTCATCTAAAACTTTAGCAAAAATAGCTCAAGTTTGTGTCGACTGATGAGGAATCAGCTCAGGTCTATGTCAATTCATTCAGATCTTCATTCTTCTCACCAAATTATCTTTTTGTCCCCTTCTTTTTGTTCTTTTGTTGCAAGTAATCTTCTTTTTGTCTCAATTAATCTTGTACAGTTTCCCAAGTAGTTATTTGTATTATGTTTTCCAGGTGGATGCTGAGATGTTCACCAAGGTGTTGAACTACATCAAGTCTGGCGTAGAGCAAGGAGGTAAACTAGAAGCCGGGGGAAAGAGGAAGGGAGACAAAGGCTACTTCATAGAACCCACTGTCTTCTCCAATGTCACTGATGATTTCAAGATAGCTAGAGAAGAGGTAATATTTAGTCCGAAAAATTAACTTATGTCCACATTCTCAAAATGATGATAAAATTATTTTTTAAGCCTCGGTTTGGATTTGAATACCCGTCCCTCCTAGTACCAGGTGAGTGCCCACTATGCTTTGGCTACTTCATAGAACCCACTGTCTTCTCCAATGTCACTGATGATTTCAAGATAGCTAGAGAAGAGGTAATATTTAGTCCGAAAAATTACCTAATGTCCACATTATCAAAATGATAATAAAATTATTTTTTAAGCCTCGGTTTGGATTTGAATACCCGTCTCTCCTAGTACCAGGTGAGTGCCCACTATGCTTTATAGTTTTATTATAATAGTTATTTAATAGTAAAGTTAACTAAACACTTTCCCCTTGTAAGAAATAAAGAAATATACCTTACCTTGAAATGTCCCTTGAAAAAATTGTCCAATTTGCTGTTTCTCTTTCAGATATTTGGCCCAGTGCAAACCATCATCAAGTTCAAAACTCTGGACGAAGTCATCGAGAGGGCAAACGATACAAAGTATGGACTCGCCTCTGGGATAGTAACTACCAATATAGACACGGCCAATACGTTTGCGCATGCTATTAACGCTGGCTCCGTGTGGTAAGTTGTGCTTTAAGTGTGAAGTAGAGATGTATAGAGTGAATGAGTTATAAAAAGAGCTACTCTTTTCAGTGGACTACGACTGAGTCAATGAGTCAGATCCCAACTGCGGCGAGGAAAGTGGGGGATCCGTTTGACAAAAGCGTGCAGCAGGGTCCTCAGGTAGGTTATGGGGGAAGAAACCTTCCATTTTGGGAACCACTGATGGCACTGATGTATTCTTGTTTATTGTACTTACCTATATCGTTGTGTAGTGTGTAGTTGACTTTCCTAACTTGTTCTCCTCCTCTGTTCACTTTCGGGGCGAAAGACCCCAGCAATGGAGGAGTTGCAGGAGTGGTTTTGTTTACTGATTTGACTTCTTTGTTCTGAGATCCAGCCATTTCTTCTACAAGTTTGGTTTCTGTATTTCCCTGAGGTTGCTCAAACTTGCTGAGTAGATCGGTGCTAATTTTACTGTGGACTCTGTTAAAAATCGAGGAACTTTTTTGTTCAGTCGTCTTAGTTATTCTTGAAACATGTTCGGTTTTTTCGTTGGATTTTGTAGTCGTCACTATGTTGGAGGTTTCAATGTGACCAGCGTTGTTTGGTTTCTTCTTGTCAACACGAGTCAAGGTATCTATGTCAGTTGTCATGTTTGTTTTACTATTCTGAGGTGAGATGTTAGCTTTATGAATTAGAGGCGTTTGTTTTCTGGTACCGAAGAATTTATTTGCACTGTCTGATTTGGTAGTGGGAGATCCGGGTGGGGTGTTGAGTTTTGTATTATCTTGCGATGACATAACTGAATAAATACTTTATTTTATGTATTTTTTCTCGAGAAATCGATTGGTGATATTTTCAAACACGTAATACTCAGTTAAAAAAGTTTTGGGTTCAAAACCCGAGAAATACCTGATTTTTTTTAATTAATTTTTTTGAGGGGGGCTTCACGTCTCTTTAACTTCAGAGATTCTTCGAGACGGGGGTTTTACCCTCCAGGCGTTGGCATACCCAGCCTGAGTGGGACCGGTAAAAGCCAGCAGTACATGGAGTACTAGTACCCAGATGGGTCACCCATCCAAGTACTATCCACGCTCGATGTTGCTTAACTTCAGTGATCCAATGAGAACTGGTGTATTCAACGTGACAAAGCCGCTGTCACGTTGACGTGAAGCCCCCCTCAAAAAAATTAATTTCCATCAACCTCCAGATCCAAAGTCTAACGCGTTAACCACTGCACCACTGTGAGGTTGGTAAAAGAGTTTTAACTGTGAACTATTTCTGCCACTCACCTTCAGTTTGGCCCAAAACCTCATGTAAAGGCCCGTGAGTTTCATCCGATTTTTTTCCAAATGTCCTGTAGGTAATGTAATTAAATGTAATGAGTGTTCACACTACACACGACACGATTTTTTTCCCCAAACGACACAAAATGTACTTGTAGGCCTTTGACATTCCTTATAACTTGGTTCAAGAAATCCAAGAATAGAGTTCTCGAGTTGAGATTCAGTAGTAGAATGTACTAACATACTTGGTGCTATACTTAAGCAAGTTAGATACCACCAAGGGTAGGAATTATTAGGCATAGGAGATTAGAAAAGACCAAAGTTAGGTTGTTACCTATGTAGGTACCAAGCTTGTACCCTGTATAGAGTGTATAGGCTTACCAGATGTCCGCTTATCGGCAGACATGTCCTCCTTTTTATATGTTTGTCCTCCGTCCGCCCACCTTTTTAAAATATAGCAAAATGTCCACCTTTTTGAAGTTTTGGCCTCAAAAACCTAATTTATGTAATGTATCTTTTTCATTTGGGAAGAGGATGTTAGGACTCGAACTTTAAAAAGCATAAATGTAATTTTTGTGCAATTAAGTCCATGTACAATGTACGTAGATAGATTCAGTAGGTATATAACTAGGTGGTAAGTATGTACCTAGGTACATTGTAGGTACCTACATAGATTTTTTTTTTTTTTTTTTAAGAAAAAAAAATCATGTTCCTTAGTATAGGTACTTGCGGTTTTTGCATTGATTATATTCTGCGTCCTCCTTTTGGTTGAAATTCCGCCTTTTTTAGCCAAAATGTCCTCCTTTTGAAATTTCTTTTCTGGTAACCCTAACCCTAATTAAAAATGGGTAGGTATGTTTCTGATCCATGTTTACTTAGTTGGCAAAAATATAGCCTAAATTATAGGGCTGAGATCATCAGATCCAAACACCAGTAGGTACGATATAATAAGTATCTATTTTATACTTACAGCACGTAGGTGATGACTCCTATAGACCACATATCAGACTCGATACCAATGGGTTCATAGTTGATGATCTCGGGGGGAATAAATTCCGGAGTTCCAAACAAGACGCGAGGCGGATGGTCGGGGTTGATTTTCTGCGCCAGACCGAAGTCTATGATCTTGATGTGATGAGATGTGCGGGAGACACACATGATGTTCTCCGGCTGTAGAGAAGAAAGTTGAAAAAAATGATCAAATCCCAAATCATTTTGTGGACTTCACAGCATTTATTCATTTGTGAAGTTTCCACTTATTAGAGTTCATTACAAATCTCTCTATTAAATAAATATTGGTATACCCATCCGTAAAAGCCGGAACTTGTGCCACGGATGGGGGATTTCTTACTAAGATTTTAGGATCAACTGTTACCAGGCTGTGGTGCCCCAAGCCCCGTTCGGTGGATTCAAAGAGTCTGGTATTGGGCGGGAATTGGGTAAAGCAGCTCTGGATGAATACACCGAGTTGAAAACAGTCACCGAGTCACCACTAAGATCATATACAAGTAAGAAGTCAACAGGTCAGCCTAGTTAGAGTATACATATAGAAGGTATCATGCCTGCCCTGTAAGCGCTAGGTTGCGTGTTTGATTCTCGCTGGGGGCCGACTATATCCTAAACAAATAAGGTTCGTCCTCGGAAAGGCTGACTTTTTTCTATCCTGTCCTCTTCCCTTGGGGACGATAAGACCTCAGTAGTTATAGTTCCCCTTATCAAACCTCTTGCAAAGAAAAGAAGAGTAGTTCCCCATCCATAGCACAAGCTCTGCTTATACGGATGGATATACCATTTATAAGAAAAACGTATGTTCTGAGTTTTTTGTCGATCATATATAAATGGAAACTTGTTACAAAAAAAAGCAAGAGGTAGAAGAAAAATATTTACCTTCAAGTCTAAATGGACAATATTGTTGCGATGCATATAATCCACTCCCTCACAGATTTGCCGCAAGAATAGAACACAGTCCCTCTCAGTGAGTGTAAAATCATCTGCCACAACACGCTCGAACAATTCACCTCCTCCGATGCTGAAAATAAAGATCAACATGTCAGGACAAATTTTATAAAAGTACAGTAGAACCTCGATTATTTCAACCAATTGGGACCGGGGGTAGTTGAAATTATCACTTTCTGTGATTTTTTTCCTCTCTGATAAGATAGGATATACTTTGGAAGATAAAAAAAAACAATGGATTTTGGATTTGAAATAATAGAGAGTTGAAGTAGTGAAGTTAAAATATTCGAGGTTCTACTGTATTTAAAAACCGGACGAAAAGTCCGAGACAAGCCTGAGTGGGGCCAAATAACGAACGTTATCTGTTCAGGATAAAGCCTGCCCCGGGCGGGAATAAAACCCGAGACTTAGCGCTTACAAGGCAGACGCTCGCTACCCTGGTCAAACAAGCCTGAGTGAGGCCGGAAGAAGCCAGCACGCGATTGTCCAGATGGTTAATACCTATCGGGTTACCAACCACGCCCAACGTTCCTTAACTTCAGTGATCCTTCGGCAACTGGTGCATTCAACGTGCTTTTTCCGATGACTAAAATGTTTTTTTTTTTTTTTTTTTTTGGCGTTAAACGTTTTTTTTTCGTTGATTAAAATTTTTTTTTTTTTTTTTTTTTTTTTTTTTTTTATGCTAGGATAATGATTGAATAATTAGCCAACCTAGTTAGCTTGGTTGGTAGCGCTTCTGCCTTGTAAACACTAGGCCGTGGGTTCGATTCCCGCCCGGGGCGGATTTTATTCTGAACAGATGATGTTCGTTTCCGGAACGGCTGGCTTTCTCCTATCCTGTGTTCCTTCTCTCTTCGATTTCGGGGTAAATAGATAAAAAAAAAAAAAAAAAAACATGGTCCTTATTATAGGTACTGGTGGTTTTTGCGTTGATTATATTCTGCATCCTCCTTTTGGTTGAAATGTCTGCCTTTTTTAGCCAAAATGTCCTTTTGAAATTCCTTTTCTGGTAACCCTAACCCTGTACCTAGCTATGTTGCTATATCTAAATTAAAAATGGGTAGGTAGGTATGTTTCTGATCCATGTTTACTTAGTTGGCAAAAATATAGCCAAAATTATAGGGCTGAGATCATCAGATCCAAACACAGTAGGTACCATAAAAACTCATGGAAATTAAAATAAATCTGTGGCATGCAAGCCTTGTGTCTTATTGAATTCTGCATTGTTAATACTATGTTTGTAAACATGAGAAAAGATGGGCTGTTGCATTCCTCACTCAAACGGTATCCCTTGCTATTCAGTGGGTGAACTTGGTAGTGGCCATGCAGACTCTACCATCTTCTTTAAAGTTTGACTTTTTTTTTAATTGAAAGATCCAATATTTTGTACTAACTTGAAAACTACTAAGTAAGCACTAACAAGTGATTTTATTACCTTTCACTGAGCTCCACCCATGGTTGGGTCCCAGCCTTCATTTCCACCACATATCCTGTGATCATACAGCCTCCATCGTAAGGTGGAGATGACCATGTGATGACAACACTGGTTCTATTATTTGACACACCTATTGCTCCTGAAGGAGGATCAGGGATTCCTGAAACAAAAGAAGTCACAAGTTTTAAGAACAAACAAAATTAGTACAATCACAAGAGTAGAATTTAGTACGTTATTGGAGCAGTAGTAAGTAGGCACTTACTTATTTTTACTGCTCAAATATGTAGTACATATTTTTACTACTCAAATATGTAGTATGATTTTTACTGCTCAAATATGTAGTATGATTTTTACTGCTCAAATATGTAGTACCTACAAAATTTGTGTCACGAATGTCATTCCCTGCTTCATACACCATGGTAAATTTTCTGACTTGATTGGGACTAAACCACCAACCTTCAGATTCAAAATCCATTGTGCTAATCACTATGCCACTGAGGTTTGTTTACCAGCAGTAAACTTAACTGCTTTTGGTTAAAAGGATGTTGAATATGTGTATACTCATTACTCAAGGAGCAAACTTGATAAATGAATATAAAGCAATTAGAGTACAGCTATGAATCATATACAGAAGATGAGTTGCTATTGAACTATTTTGAACAAATACGCTTTATAGCCCTAGTACAAAATAGAGGGTCTTTTTAGCCCTTTGTCGAAAGTACCTAGGAATTAATACCGTAAGCAGCAATTCTGAAGTTTTGATTGGGACTTTCAGCCATTATACCCAGGGGCCCAGGGCCACACTTTGCTTTGAGTTAAACCTACGTATAAATAAAAGTCAAACGGTTTGGTTCGTAGTAATGAAACAACTGCTACGTTACACGCGTCTGGTCTTTGTCGTAGCATACCCATACCGTAGTATGCCTCTCATCAAATGGGCGAGAAGAGACACAGTACTTCCGATTTAGATGCTGGATCAACACAAGAACACCAGAAAATAACCCTTTGAAATATTTGCAATCGAAAAACGAGTACAAATTTTTGTCGCTGGTGGGATTCGAACCCGGGACCTTCTGCATGGCAAGCGCTGGAAAGTAAAAGGTATGAAATTACAACATATGAGTGTAATATTTATCTATTTTTCTCGATCCCAGGTAGGTCACAGTATAATGGCTGCCGCCAACCCTTTGAAATATTTGCAATCGAAAAACGAGTACAAATTTTTGTCGCTGGTGGGATTCGAACCCGGGACCTTCTGCATGGCAAGCACTGGAAAGTAAAAGGTATGAAATTACAACATATGAGTGTAATCTTTATCTATTTTTCTCGATCCCAGGTAGGTCACAGTATAATGGCTGCCGCAGCGGCGTCCAATTTGAAGCGCGTCTCTCTGGAGTTAGGCGGCAAAAGTCCGCTCGTCATTTGTGCCGATGCTGATGTGGACATGGCTGTTGAAATCGCTCATAACGCTATCTTTGCCAACCACGGCCAGAATTGTTGTGCAGGTAATTATGGAAATGTCAGCCTAGTTTGCTTGGTTGGTAGCGCGTCTGCCTTGTAAGCACTAGGCCGCGGGTTCGATTCCCACCCGGGGCGGATTTTATCCTGATGGGCTGATGTTCGTTCTCGGAACACCTGGCTTTTTCCTATCCTGTCTTCCTTCTCTCGTCGATTTCGGGACGATAGGACCTTAGCAGTTACAGTTCCCTCCATCAAACTTTTTTTTTTTTTTAAATTAAAAAAAAAAACATTTATTTATTCTAAGGCTTTTTTTTTTTTTTTTTTTTTCACTCGGCCTTCCATTAATGCTAAAGATGGGAAAAAGATCAAAAGTCGTAATCAGTTCTCCCCCCCCTCCTCCAGAAAACTCAACTTGGTATTTCAATCTATAATTAGTATTACTATTGCTTCGTGTGTGCAGGTTCACGTACCTACGTACAAGAAGATATCTACGATACATTTGTAAAGAAGGCAGTCGAGAAAGCTGCGGCGAGGAAAGTGGGGGATCCGTTTGACAAAAGCGTGCAGCAGGGTCCTCAGGTAGGTTATGGGGGAAGAAACCTTCCATTTTGGGAACCACTGATGGCACTGATGTATTCTTGTTTATTGTACTTACCTATATCGTTGTGTAGTGTGTAGTTGACTTTCCTAACTTGTTCTCCTCCTCTGTTCACTTTCGGGGCGAAAGACCCCAGCAATGGAGGAGTTGCAGTTGGATAATGTTCGTTCTCGGAACAGCTGGCTTTCTCCTATCCTGTCTTCCTTCTCTCTTCGATTTCGGGACGATAAGACGACCCATAGCAGTTAAGTTCCTCTGTCGAAAAAAAAAAAAAAAAAAAAAAAAAAAAAAAAACCTTTGAGCTGAATCCTCCTCATCTAAAACTTTAGCAAAAATAGCTCAAGTTTGTGTCGACTGATGAGGAATCAGCTCAGGTCTATGTCAATTCATTCAGATCTTCATTCTTCTCACCAAATTATCTTTTTGTCCCCTTCTTTTTGTTCTTTTGTTGCAAGTAATCTTCTTTTTGTCTCAATTAATCTTGTACAGTTTCCCAAGTAGTTATTTGTATTATGTTTTCCAGGTGGATGCTGAGATGTTCACCAAGGTGTTGAACTACATCAAGTCTGGCGTAGAGCAAGGAGGTAAACTAGAAGCCGGGGGAAAGAGGAAGGGAGACAAAGGCTACTTCATAGAACCCACTGTCTTCTCCAATGTCACTGATGATTTCAAGATAGCTAGAGAAGAGGTAATATTTAGTCCGAAAAATTAACTTATGTCCACATTCTCAAAATGATGATAAAATTATTTTTTAAGCCTCGGTTTGGATTTGAATACCCGTCCCTCCTAGTACCAGGTGAGTGCCCACTATGCTTTGTAGTTTTATTATAATAGTTATTTAATAGTAAAGTTAACTAAACACTTTCCCCTTGTAAGAAATAAAGAAATATACCTTACCTTGAAATGTCCCTTGAAAAAATTGTCCAATTTGCTGTTTCTCTTTCAGATATTTGGCCCAGTGCAAACCATCATCAAGTTCAAAACTCTGGACGAAGTCATCGAGAGGGCAAACGATACAAAGTATGGACTCGCCTCTGGGATAGTGACTACCAATATAGACACGGCCAATACGTTTGCGCATGCTATTAACGCTGGCTCCGTGTGGTAAGTTTTGCTTTAAGTGTGAAGTAGAGATGTATAAAGAGTGAATGAGTTATAAAAAGAGCTACTCTTTTCAGTGGACTACGACTGAGTCAATGAGTCAGATCCCACACCGTCACCACCAAGATCACGTACAAGTAAGAAGTCAACTCTCCTAAATTCGAGATTAAGCTCTCGCCATGCTGTGAGCTCGGGGATTTGAATCCTAATGCGTACGTACGTTTTTCACAAGGATTTTGATTACCAACGAAATGGTAAGAATGCCTTGGCAGGAAAAAAAAACTTATGCGCTTTTCTATTAAGACCAGGGCCCGAATTGGAATTCGACGTGAGGGTATAAATATTCTCATGAATTTGATAATGTGATTACACTGATTACAATAATGGAACAGCGGTGCATACTTGCATAGATACTTTCTAGTCCCATTTTAACAGTACGTTTTGGAAGGTAACAGTACATTTTGGAAGGTACTACTATTATTTATACACCAGTATTAATTTGTCCAAAGATGTATATATATGTATATCTTCTTGCGATGTTTGTGTTTTCAGTTTGCTTAGCTGAGGTTTACTATTTGTTAGGTTTTGCTGTTTTATGAATGGATTTTCTTGTACTTTGTTTTTCATTATCACATTTGTTTTGTTATTCAGTTTCGAATCTGTATTGTTAGTTTTTACATTACTTTGGAATTGTTTTAGCCTCATATTTAACCTAGAAGGTGATTGGTCCCGTGTTCCGCTTGTTTTACTTAGTTGATCCATTTTGGAATGTTTGGCAATACTGCTATCAGATTTGTTATTGATCCCGTATCTAGAAGGTGATTGATCTCGTGCAGAACCAGTTTTACTTACTTGTTCCACTTTTGGATTTTTGGACATATTTGTGCTATCAAATTTGTTACTGATCCCGTATCGAGAAGGTGACTGGTCCCGTAGAGAAGTGGTTTTATTTAGCTGATCGATTTTCTGATTTTTGGCAACATTAATATTGCTGTCAGATTTATTATTGTTCCCGTATCTAGAAGGTGATTGATCCCGTACGCCACTTGTTTTACTTAGTTGATCCATTTTTAGATTTTTGGCAATAGTAGTGTTGTTCTCAGATCTCTTGTTCGGTTCAGTGTTGGATTGAATTGTTTGATGGAGTGTTGTACTCTTTTTGACCTTATCTTCCTGTTTTGTTTTTGATGGTTCGAAAATTTCAGTCTTTTTCAATAAACTGTTAACTTTGTTGTTCTTTCTTTCCTTTTCAGTTTCAATGATTGTGGAATGTTTTAGTTTTATCTTTCCGACTTCGCTCTGTTGTTTTGTAGTTTGATTGAGTTCTTTATTTTTAAATTTATTGGATAGTGCTTGAACCTTGCTAGTTTTGGGTTCAACAGTCACGTGGTCTAATTTGCCTACAGATGATTCGCTGAATCCACTATCGCTTCTGTCACTACACATGCGTCCTCTTATATCTTGTAAAGACTTGACTTTGTCTAAATTGATATTCTTCTGCGATTTCTCATGGTTGAACCCGCTACCTGTATTGTCTGTTATTTTTGAACTATTGGAATTCTTCTCGTCACCATTCTCTTCAGTAAGAACTTTGTCTATACTTCCGACTATTTTGATCCCTGATACATTAGAGCTTGTACTAAGCTCCTCACTTTCTGTTCCAACACTAGTTTTTTCCGACGACTCGTTCAATCCATTATGGCTCATGTCTTGTGTTAACCCATTTTGAACTATGTCATGTGCTGGGGCTTACAGTTAAAAAGTTCTGGGTTCGAAACCGAGTAATTGTGTTATGTTTGAAACGAAACATTTTTGTACATAATAACTGAATAAATACTTTATTTTAGGCCCCCTCAAAAAAATTAATTAAAAAAAATCAGGTACCTATTTCTCTGGTTTTGAACCCGAAACTTTTTAACTGAGTATTACGTGTTTGAAAATATCACCAATCGATTTCTCGAGAAAAAATACATAAATAAAGTATTTATTCAGTTATGTACAAAAATGTTTCGTTTCAAACATAACGCAATTACTCGGTTTTGAACCCAGAACTTTTTAACTGTAAGCCCCAAGTAATTGGAAATATTACCAATCAATTTCTCGTGAAAAAATACATAAAATAGAGTATCCAATTGTACAAAAATGTTGAGTTTCAAACATAACACATTTCTCGGATTTCGAACCCTTAACTTTTTAACTGTAAGTCCCAGGTGTATGAAATCACCACCAGTGAATTCCTCAGATAAAAATACATGAGTTAACATATTTGCTTTAACTAAAATACTTAATGGGGACTTTTGACACAAGAAAAACTGTTTTTACATGTATTTTTCCTATGGCGCACATTAAAAGTGGACACACTGTACATATATGTATATCAGGGAAGAAAATGTAAACATATGTTCACTGTTTTATTTATGCCATGTTACCGTAGGAATCCCACTTGAAAAGTAGCTTACCATTTTAATAATTTTGTACCATATTAAAAATCATATTTATTCGTATTTATATTACTATCGAGATGGCTGTAATTTTTTACCTTCTCACAAAAATTAAACATAGAAGGGAAGAAATAAAATATAATGCTGATGATTATTTAGAAAATATTACATTTAATTCTACACATTAAAACATAAAAAGTATACGCGTGTCTAATAGAAATAAAACATAACTAAAATATTGAAAGTAAGATATGAGAGGTAATTACACACAAAAGTTAATAAATAAGACAATACACAATGCAGGGAATAATAATTGTTATTAACAGTGTAGCTCCCTAATAGGTCACATCATAACACTCAAAACTTTCACTTTGAAAGAAGGAAGTAAATGGAGACCTACTGAATTCCGTACGGACTTTTCAGCACGAAATGTCAGTAGCTATGTATGTACGTAACATTAAAATGAATGGATAATGTTTTATATGTTCAAATTGAACATTTCAATGTGAAGAACTTTTTAAAATTTCATGCCTAGTGCCTACTGAACTTTTTTTTTTAATTTTCAGTTATTGGCATTATTTTCATATTATGTTCGACGACACAAAGTTCTTCTGATTAAGACTTGTTTTTGTAATTAAATAATGAAAAATAATAATTTTCAATAAATACGAAATCAAATGTCAAAACTTTCCAGATCGTAAGTAGCAGATATAGGTAAGTAGGTAATACCTATTCATAGCTACCCATTTCGACATAAATGTATTTGAACTGACCCAAAATATTAACATATTTTTAAACAATGAAAAACAAAGTGAAATTTAGAAATAAAAGAAATAAGTACATTGTAACAAAAGTGAATAAAATTCATAATTGTTATAAGATGCATTTAATAATTAGTAAGCAATATCGAATTATCACCGATCTAACGATTCCAAAAGGCAACTTTCTTCTGAAAGCTGCTGCTGTGGACATCTGTTGCTGCTCCTGTAGATTCCTTGGTCCCAAATGTTGCTTTGAATTTGAACTTGTCATGTTCTACTAACCCGTGCTCCTGAGTTGTTGAATCTGATTTGATCGTTTTATCTAAACAAGGTAGATTGTTGTTGGTCAGTGTATCGTTGTTATTGTTGATAACATGTTTAGTATGGAACACGCTATTTGTGATTAGTTTAGATTCCACACTCTTTGTACTTACATGAGAGTTGTTAGACACACGTGTTAAGCTTGCCTCTCTGTTAGATTCTACTTTACTACGACTACGGTATGTATCTTTCCCACTTTCTTCACTAAGATGAGTGGTTTTTTTGTTTCAACTACCCGAGCAATGACAGTATCATGCGATGTGTCTGAGCTTGTTCCATTGTCTCCACTCGCTTTATCATCTTTCCCATCCTCCTTTGTTTCAACTACCCGAGCAATGACAGTATCATGCGATGTGTCTGAGCTTGTTCCATTGTCTCCACTCGCTTTATCATCTTTCCCATTCCCATCCTCTCCATGTTCATACTCTTTACTATTTGTCTTCATGATGGACTTGAGCCTTACGTTGGTCTTACTCTCCTGAGTAGTTTCTGTATTCTCATCAGCCGCAATCTCGAATATCTCATCCGAGTATCGCACCGATTTGTCGTGGATTTTCCTCGTGCCTTGTCGATCATCATCGGTAGTTTTCGCAATGGCTTCATTGACGAGTTTCAACTTGGCCACCAGATCGGTTTCATCTTCGTTGAGGCTGGACATTCTAGAGAACGCCACACTCGGGCGTGGACTATTGAAACCAGTAGAGCTACCAGAGCTACAGGAAGAGGAAGTGGTAGCGGTGGAGGTGCGACGCTTTTCATATCTCTCTCGCGCCATCTTCCCCATCTTTCGAATTGCGCGCAATGCGTTACCTGTTTTCTGTGTGTTAGCATTTGTTGAGAACACACCAGAACACACAAACACACACATGGACAGAGAAATAAAACACACGTTAGTTTCAAACAAAAAGTGTCTACTACTATCAAGTTCTACAGTCCGATGGAGTAAACCAGAGGACTTAAAAACGAAAACAACTAAACAAAGAACTAATAAATAATTTCTTACAGTGTTAAGTTCAAAAGTGAATACAAATCTTACACATATTAAAGAAGGTTATTATGGTATCATGTTCAATCCACACAGTAAGTACCACACACTATGAAAGAAGCAAGAAAACCTAATGCAGAAAAGAGCAGGGGGCCCAATTCCTGTAAAGGCTGGTGTTGTCATTTACAAGCTAATGTATGACATATTAGCTAAATCCCCTTTAGGGTTGAGCTATTCATTTCTATTGGTTTTATTTCAATTTGGATGAGAATTTAAGAATGAACTTACCTGCCACTTGCGACGATAGATGTATTTCTTGAGTTTATCCGTGCTAATGATCTTGTTGACCCCGGGCGATGAGTCCTTCTGTGCTATCCACAGGTGAGATAAACATTGCTTGGCTGTCAGTCTTTTCCTGAAAACCACGAGGAGTTTGGGGAATTATTCAGAAGCTACCACATTGAAAAAAGAAAGCTCCTTTTTGTGTTTAACCTAACCCTATAATAACACTGGTCACTGAAAAGTATTGCATTCGAAAGTATTGCAATTGTTATAACTTAACTTGTACTTGAACCATCAACCTCCAGATCCAAAGTCTAACGCGTTAACCACTGCACCACTGTGAGGTTGGTAAAAGAGTTTTAACTGTGAACTATTTCTGTCACACACCTTCAGTTAGGCCCAAAACCTCATGTAAAGGCCCGTTCCCATCTGTCGTGAGTTTCATCCGATTTTTTTTCCGAATGTCCTGTAGGTAATGTAATTAAATGAGTGTTCACACTACACACGACACGATTTTTTCCCCAAACGACACAAAATGTACTTGTAGGTAATGCAATTTATATGAGAGTGTTCCCACGATTTTTTCCCGAACGACAAGTGGGAACGTGCCTTTAGTGGCCGACCTTAGCTACTTACTCTTTTCGTTTGACTAGCAAGGAGCTGATAAAGTCTTTGGCATCTTCACTGAGGGCTTCAAAGGCCTCGTCATCGAAGTCAAATTCGGCGCGAGTAATGTTGGCAAAGGTCTCCGAATCATTTTCACCCATGAACGGTGAGAGACCGGATAAGCTGAAATAAAGCAAAGATAAACAGACCATTAGATGAGTATTTAGCAAAGGTATAGGATAGTAAATTAAGTAGGTAAATATGGACCTACCTGTCGATGTCGTCTCTGCAAAGAGGCTCTGAAGGATTTGAAGAGGTGGTGTGTGATTAAGAATTTATTATAAGAAAGTAGCTCTAATGGTGTAGTGGTCACTGCGCTCACCTTGCACGCGGGAGACCCGGGTTCCATTCCCGGGGGAATCAAAAAAGTTGTATCATGCAAATGATTTATTCGGTGACTGGCTGTTGCGGGGCCCACTCAGCCTCGTGAATAAAATGAGTAACTATGTAATGTAAATGCGCATGGCAACCGGTGCCAGCATGGTAGGTGGGAGCTGGGTTATTGAGATATGTATTTGGTGTGTGATTAAGAATTTATTATAAGAAAGTAGCTCTAATGGTGTAGTGGTCACTGCGCTCACCTTGCACGCGGGAGACCCGGGTTCGATTCCCGGGGGAATCAAAAAATTTGTATCATGCAAATGATTTATTCGATGACTGGCTGTTGCGGGGCCCACTCAGCCTCGTGAATAAAATGAGTAACTATATGTAATATAAATGCGCATGGCAACCGGTGTCAGCATGGTAGGTGGGAGCTGGGTTATTGAGATATTTGGAATATCCTATCATGCTGCAGTGAATACCAAAGTTGTGAGTTGTGATATAATAACACAAGAAAAGTATTAGAAACTAACTCACAAAGTTGTGAGTTGTGATATAATAAGTATCTATTTTATACTTACAGCACGTAGGTGATGACTCCTATAGACCACATATCAGACTCGATACCAATGGGTTCATAGTTGATGATCTCGGGGGGAATAAATTCCGGAGTTCCAAACAAGACGCGAGGCGGATGGTCGGGGTTGATTTTCTGCGCCAGACCGAAGTCTATGATCTTGATGTGATGAGATGTGCGGGAGACACACATGATGTTCTCCGGCTGTAGAGAAGAAAGTTGAAAAAAATGATCAAATCCCAAATCATTTTGTGGACTTCACAGCATTTATTCATTTGTGAAGTTTCCACTTATTAGAGTTCATTACAAATCTCTCTATTAAATAAATATTGGTATACCCATCCGTAAAAGCCGGAACTTGTGCCACGGATGGGGGATTTCTTACTAAGATTTTAGGATCAACTGTTACCAGGCTGTGGTGCCCCAAGCCCCGTTCGGTGGATTCAAAGAGTCTGGTATTGGGCGGGAATTGGGTAAAGCAGCTCTGGATGAATACACCGAGTTGAAAACAGTCACCGAGTCACCACTAAGATCATATACAAGTAAGAAGTCAACAGGTCAGCCTAGTTAGAGTATACATATAGAAGGTATCATGCCTGCCCTGTAAGCGCTAGGTTGCGTGTTTGATTCTCGCTGGGGGCCGACTATATCCTAAACAAATAAGGTTCGTCCTCGGAAAGGCTGACTTTTTTCTATCCGATAAAAACTCATGGAAATTAAAATAAATCTGTGGCATGCAAGCCTTGTGTCTTATTGAATTCTGCATTGTTAATACTATGTTTGTAACTATGAGAAATGACGGGCTGTTGCATTCCTCACTCAAAGGGTATCCCTTGCTATTCAGTGGGTGAACTTGGTAGTGGCCATGCAGACTCTACCATCTTCTTTAAAGTTCGACTTTTTTTTTAATTGAAATATCCAATATTTTGTACTAACTTGAAAACTACTAAGTAAGCACTAACAAGTGATTTTATTACCTTTCACTGAGCTCCACCCATGGTTGGGTCCCAGCCTTCATTTCCACCACATATCCTGTGATCATACAGCCTCCATCGTAAGGTGGAGATGACCATGTGATGACAACACTGGTTCTATTATTTGACACACCTATTGCTCCTGAAGGAGGATCAGGGATTCCTGAAACAAAAGAAGTCACAAGTTTTAAAAACAAACAAAATTAGTACAATCACAAGAGTAGAATTTAGTACGTTATTGGAGCACTTACTTATTTTTACTTCTCAAATATGTAGTACATATTTTTACTGCTCAAATATGTAGTATGATTTTTACTGCTCAAATATGTAGTATGATTTTTATTGCTCAAATATGTAGTACCTACAAAATTTGTGTCACAAATGTCATTCCCTGCTTAATACACCATGCTAAATTTTCTGACTTGATTTGGACTCAAAGCACCAACCTTCAGATTCAAAATCCATTGTGCTAATCACTATGCCACTGAGATTTGTTTACCAGCAGTAAACTTAACTGCTTTTGGTTAAAAGGATGTTGAATATGTGTACATACTCATTACTCAAGGAGCAAACTTGATAAATGAATATGAAGCAATTAGAGTACCTACAGCTATTAATCATATACAGAAGATGAGTTGCTGTTGAACTATTTTGAACAAATATATAGCCTGCAGGTATTTACCTATCATAAGTTGTTAGCACAAACTTAATCTATAAGAATTGTGTCAATATGAGTAATGATTCTTCTATTATTCTCATAGCCTAAGAAACCAGTAGATGGGAAAGTGGTAGGGACTTGTTCATATCTATGCTCAAGATTCTCTCTGACATTAAAAACCTCATCATAAAATGAACATATATGTCATCAAGTCAAACTAATTAGTCAGTGCATTACAATGTGTGATCTGCATTAAATCCAACTAATTATTATTTCTTTATTATTTTTGTTGTAATAGAAAAAATATTCCACTTTCCCTGTTTCAAAAGTGCAACATTTTTATGTTGATCTCTCCATGATCTCATTCATTGCATTGAATGTTGTTGGCCTTCTGTTTGTTTCTTCATGTATACAGCATTTTAAGCTACAAGCTTTTATACCTACCTAGAAGTTATCAAACTTTTTTGAACATTTCACAGTGTACAAATACACAATCACCTCTCCACAGCTTAAATACATTAATAAACTTAAAACATAACACCAAAAAAATATCAGAGTATCTAGTGGCATTTTATTTTATGATACTTTATGTTATGTTAATGTAAATTTTCTATGTACGTGTAAGCTTGATTCACGTGTGTGTTGGTAGGTGGTGATTGAGGGGGGTACCTATAAGGTACCTAAGTACTATGAGATGCCTTTAATCAATGATTTTATTACTGCAATCCTAAAGCTCAAAGTAAGTTGATCCAGTTAAGTGGCTCAAACTTCAATGGTTTGGCAAAAATGATCAATGATTATTGATCAGAGACATGAAAAATCTAATTTCCCAAGATTATTATCACTCGTCGTGATAATAAATAAAATTATGTAAGTAGATACCTACTTACTGAACCAAAAACACCAATTCAGTGACTGAAGTTACGTACCATCTGTCATTCTTGTAAACAAAAGCACTGTTATTAAAATAAAAAGTACCTTTATGTGGAAAAAAGAGGAGGAAAAAAAGAAAAATAATAATAATTAAAAACAGGTAAATATATTTGTATTAATATTTCCTTTCAAATTTAGAAACACAAAACCGTGATGGCTCTAACCCACACAAGCCACGAGAAATAAACAAAATATTTAATAACCACTGATAAGAATTGATAAAAGGAGAGATAAGAGCTCTCTATCTTAAACACATCTGTAGACTGCACGAACTCTCACAGAACCGGATAGCAAACTTGGATATTATCTAGAAATGAATTTTAAATTGTCCATTTTATTTTCTCCATACAACATGAGTAGAAATGTTTTTTTTTTACTTCCAAGTTCCAAGAAATTCTCATTACAATTGGTATTTGAGATAGATAAACCTGGCTCAAGATGAAAGCCCAGAATAATCTGCTGATTTGAATAATGTAAATTCTTCACGATTATCTATTCTCCTGGGATATGAAATCAAGATTATAAATTTAGGCTGATATGGCTAACAATGATGATCATTAGGTAAATTCATTAAATTCTATTCCTACTGCTAATATCGCAGTACAATGTACATACAAGTTAGCTTTTACATGCACGACTTACCTAACTTACATATCATTAATTACTAATTAATTTTGAATTTGAACTTGTAGAAATTGTACGGTTCGTGGGAATAAAATTTTGGACCAAAACAAATAGAGGAACAAAATGTATGTATCTTGTTTTTCATGTGAACCTTGGTTAAGGTTATTAATATTTTGCTTATGCTAGATGAGAAAAAGAAGGGGAAAGCCTCAAGGAAACTATTCCTTTTTTTATTGTCCTTTACCTAGAAGAAGATGGTGTAGTTCAGTACATTTACTCGTAAATGCTGAACTCTTGACATCCTTTTGAAGTTTGGCGTCCTCAAAGGGGGAAAAAAACGCCTATTGACTAGTTGTGTAATTATTTCTACAAGAAACTACATAACAATAAATAACCTACATGCAGTTCATGCCTTCATCTTGTACAGGATTTTTTTGCAACCTAGGTATAAATTGAAAGCACAAATTAGTTGGAAATGAAATAAATTCATCCACCGAGTAAGTATTTTATCTTGTTCTTCTCTGAACTCACGTCGAGTGTACTTAACAAATTTTATTTATTGAGTGGGATAGTGAATTAGCAAAAAAGAATCCTAGAATGCTGTTCAAACTGAGCAAGGAATATACAGGGTGTGTGCTTACTACGGTTATTTTATATTATATTCTTCACGCACCATACAGAAAACAAATTTTAGTGTATTTTTTCACCACCAAAAATAGATAGTGAATTAGCAAAAAAGAATCCTAGAATGCTGTTCAAACTGAGCAAGGAATATACAGGGTGTGTGCTTACTACGGTTATTTTATTATATTCTTCACGCACCATACAGAAAACAAATTTTAGTGTATTTTTTCACCACCAAATATTAATCTTCACGCACCATACAGAAAACAAATTTTAGTGTATTTTTTCACCACCAAAAATATTAATGTTATTAGACACTTTAGATTTTCACAGGCAGACGAGACAAAAATTATTTAGCCACATTAAAATGGTCAGACTGAAAAATTAGGACACTTCTGGGCTTCAAGAAGTGACTTTGTCTTTAAGACATTGAACCTCTGAAGGGAAACAACATTGGGTATGCTTGATAGATATCTAGACGATAGAGAAAGGGGCTGTTCAGCCTTTTCTCTGCGAGATAATTAAGAAATGTCTGTCAGAAATGGAAAATTGTCCCAATTGAGGTGCTCGTAGAAATTCTACCGTTATCTCTTTGATCCTAGCGGCGAGGTTAGTACCTATAAAGTCGAAAATGACCCTAGTACTAGTAGTGCCAATTGTTGCCGCTCACAAGGTTCCCTCGGGATAGCCAGGGAATGTGTTCTAGGGCCCGTGTACTCATGACCATGCTGTTGTGTACTTTGTATTGCAATGACACTGTGTACCCCGTAGGTATTTGCTGAACATTTAGTTTACGAGTTTACATACTGCCCGTATATTAAATACCACTGTGCTGTAGATCCAATGTGTGTAATGGTTCATAGGTACGCATGCTGTGTTTTGACACCGTGCATAAATAAAAGCCCCTACGGTAGAGGTAAAATATAGCACAAGTATGTAAAATATGGGTAAGCTAGCCTAGTTAGCTAGGTAAAGCGCTAGGTCGCGGGTTCGATTCCCACTCCGGATGAAGTTTTTCCTTAAACAGATGAGATTCGTATTCGGAACGGCTGGCTTTCTCCTATCTTATTCTCCTCTCTTCGATTTTAGGACGGTAAGACCTCCGTTGTTACAGTTCCTAGAACCTCTAAAAAAACAATATGGGTAATAGGATAGTAGGTACCTATATGTTCAGTTGTTCAGAGAGAATATTTTTCTACCAAGTTTTCTTATCAAGATCTCAGGTTATCTAATTTTTTTTATTCCTTTTAGTATCTGGTTAACAAGCAATAATACTCAGAAATCTGTACAAAAATGTTGTGTTTTGCCGAAGTGTCCTATTCCCCTCCAATCAGAATTGGCCAATCGCTTAGCTAGCAATAATTAGGAACAGAGTACTGTAGACCTAATACATAATGTATGAACACGAGCTCAGTATACAAAGACAATAACACAAAATACATAATTAATTTCAGTGGCCCGGCACGTCACGGCTTTAAAGAGTAGACCACTTTACCTTGACTACTGTTTGCAAAAACAGAGGCAACTGTTAATTTAGAAAGTTACCTTTCCTACTTCGGTGTAAGAAAAGTAAATAGAGTTTAGGTGATTTATTTGAGAAGCTAAAACAAACATCTCGGAGATATGGGTAGGAATGGTAGAATCAAATAATATATCTTTTTTTCCTGCAAATTAAATTGGAATGAAATCAAGTCGGTAGAAATTTGTTATATCCTAGCTGTCCAAATCTAGGAAGCAGGCAAAAGTTTAACCCAAAGTGTGCCCTGCGGTATTGGTTTAAGCCGCGGAGCCACAATTTCTCACACCATGTCATCGGGATATCGATATTTATTGCCCGATGGCCTACGCTTATGGTCATTGCGCGGCATATCAAACAAAGAAGAATTATAAGCATCAAGACTAATTTCGTTTCCAGCTATCACCGTAAACACTCTATCTCGCTATATGGTTTAATCTAGTAGGGAGTGTGATGAAAGACAATTATTATCTATTCTTATTGTTAAGTAGAAGTTGATTTGTTTTAGCCATATTGAAAAAAGGAGAGTTATATGCTCAAGCAGGAATTAAGACATTGCTTAAGCTGATTATTGGTTTCCTGTAGTTAATCTGAAGGAATTCGTAATTTTGTATTATATTATGCTGTTTAAATTAGTCCAAATTTGAGAACTCAGTTATTGGACATGCTCAAGCAGGAATTAAGACATTGCTTAAGCTGATTATTGGTTTCCTGTAGTTAATCTGAAGGAATTCGTAATTTTGTATTATATTGTGCTGTTTAAACTAGTCCAAATTTGAGAACTCAGTTATTGGATCTTTTTCACTGTATAAATTCTTCAACCAAGACTTGACGGTGGGTGGGGCACTACACAAATTTGGTATAGTTTTATTAAGATGTCATAATATTTTTCATCTTAATTTTCGTTTGGCCCGGATGTGCTCAAGGGAAGGAAGACCTAGGATTTAAAGAAGATCAGTTTTTTAAAAAAGTTACTATTTGTAAAGACTGGACGCACTACACAAATTTGGTATAGTTTTATTAAGATGTCATAATATTTTTCATCTTAATTTTCGTTTGGCCCGGATGTGCTCAAGGGAAGACCTAGGATTTAAAGAAGATCAATTTTTTAAAAAAGTTACTATTTGTAAAGACTGGATGTCCTAGGTAAAACCTTGAAAGTGGGACTAAAAAGATATTAAATTGTTGAAGATTTGGTACAAATTAGGTCTTGTTGGGAAGAACAAGCTACATACCACTTGTGTTCTAATGGTACCATTTTGTATTTCATGAATTTCGCAAGGTCTCCCCAATCATGAAAACTCTTCTGAGTCAGAATAATGTAAGAAGTTCTGACATTGTAATGCGTGAGGATAACATTATAATTATTATGTATTGCATTGGGCAAATGAAGAACACTTGAAACTTGATAAAGTAATTCATATTCTACAATGTAACATACAAATTTCAACACTTATTGTTGAGTTTTCGTCTTTATTCCTAGCTATCTTGAGGGTCACATTATTTACTCCTTTCTCTTTTTTGGTGTTCCTTCCCGCCATCTCATTTTGTTACTGGTTCGATCCCCTTGTTTAGAAATTTAATTTGATCCCCTTCCTAACATCCGAGTATAGTGTCAATACGCAATCAAAGAGAAATCGCAATTATTCGAACCGAGAGGAAGTTGATAGATTTTTATTTTTTACTCTTTTTTGTTTTTGATGATTGATTAATTGGTCAAGTTTTCTGATTGAAAATGTCAAGAGAACCTGCTCTACTGGTTTATGTCTCAAGAACAAAGAGAATCATCTGAACAATAATTGAGTTTCGATAGACTTGTGTCAATCAAGACACGATCACAGATTTATACTGATAGAGATCTCCAACTGTTGCTGTTGAAGACCTTCCAAGGGATTTGTCTCTTTTCTCGTCTTCGCCAAAAATAAAGTAGCAATTCCCATTTTAGTCTGAATACATATTATGTTTTGTCAAAATGAGGGAAATAAAATTATGCCTTTTGGCGTCCATTTTTCCTTGCTTTAATATAGGAGAGCTCCCTCTTATTTTGGTTGCATCAGTTTTATTTACTAAAAAATTAATGTTGCTTTTATTATTCTATTTTCAGATCGTGGTTTTATCATCCCATTCAATGACAAAATCTTCACGTGTGTACTTACCAAACATTTTGTCTTCTGAATGGTAAGTTTCTATCTGGATGTTTTTCTCAAGTATCCCGGTAATAGAGCCTTAAATAAGGAAAGTAAAAAGTTATCGATGTCAGTTT
Organism: Diaphorina citri; assembly: GCF_000475195.1. Lineage (NCBI taxonomy): Eukaryota > Metazoa > Arthropoda > Insecta > Hemiptera > Psyllidae > Diaphorina > Diaphorina citri. The sequence continues at coordinate 68,983 of NW_007378544.1, read as the reverse complement.
ATTCCCTATGTCGTATTGGAATTTTTTCCTCACATAAAACAATAAATTAATTGAAGAAAAAAAAAATGTAAATGTGAATGAAAGAACAAATGTATATCTTGGTTCCATATGACAAGTCTGCCTCAAGTCTCAAGTATTTGTACACTCATGTATTGCACGTCATCCTTGTGGAATGGGTTATGTAGTATCATTGGTATTGTTCTTCCCTCGACGTCTTAATCACAATCTCTTAATGAACCTCGCAAATGAAGAGTATACATGATGTCTCTAATGATATTATGATCTCTGTGCAACTAGTCATTCAGACATGTCACAGAGAATTGAACTAGTTACCAGTGTCCATCACAATGACTAGAGGTTAGAGGGGACGATAAAGAACTTTCATAGCAATGAAGAGCATTCCTTGATGGTTATCATACATCTGATTCAGAGTTGTAGATATCATTGCTATCTTATGTAGATTGTTCGAGATATTAGAGGTAGGTACTTAACTAGAGTATTAATCTCTATTTCATTAGTCATAGAGAATAGAAGGCCTACTCCAAATGAGGGCAGCGGGAGTTCACTGTTTGCTATTTCTTCTTTATGTCTACGTAATATCAGACTTTTTTACTCTCCTTACTTATCCTATAGGAAGGAAAGTACATAAAGGACATTCATATCCTAAATCGTTCTGTCAGGCCGACTATTTACCTATTTACAAAGGGATCATGAAACTATAGTACATAATGTAATCGGGTAAAATTTTCGATTGTCAGTTTTTAGTGCTAAACCACGTTTTCTTCTGCCCGTTTCCCTCAGGATCTCAACCCCTGGACGTGATCTGGACTAAGGATTCCGCAGAGCTCGTCAACTGTTCGGACTTCAAGTATGTGGACTACGGGGATGGACGATATGGACTGAGATTTCTGGACACATTCCTCGAGGATAGTGGCATATACACGTGTGAAGCGTTCAACGAGCATGGAGATGCCACCACGACCACGACACTGGTCGTAGGGGGTGAGTGAATTTGATTTGCTAAATTACTATCTTCTGGTCCAATTTTTGGCATTCAACTGGCAAACAGTTTGTTTCCTATTTTGATCCGCGATAAACCTCGAGTCCGAGGGAAAAGAATGGAATCAAACCAAGACCCGTGTTATGCCCGATTTCGAAGTCCCATGGTTAAAGTAACCGGAGGTTTTTTAACAACTAGAGACGAAGAGTGTTTGATTAGCTCTTCAATATTTACCACTGATGTTTTACAACCAGCAGTTATGTAAGTGTGAAACCGACATCAAAGGTTAGATGTCTATAAATAGAGGTTAGAGGTTTTGTAAAGATCTACTGGAAAGGGTGATAGGAAAGAAGATAACCTAATATTAATAACATGAGCCTAACATGAGTCAGTTATTTTAATTTATTCAACAGTTTTTCCTCATTATTAGATTCAAGAGTATAACTCTATACTGAATTACTGAAAGAAGAAAAAAATTAGTATGTAATTACAAGCTGGTTTGACAAGCAGTTATTTTTAATCCACTGACATGTTTCACCCGGTTGGCTAATCTTTAACCATTATTCTACAACCTTCATCTTTAAACATCTTCCTTTAAACATTGTTTATCACAAATTTTCATGTCTGTTTTTCCAGAAAAATATCCATCTATTATCAGAAGTATGCTGTGTCGTTTTGGCGACCCAACCTTTGGGCAGTCCTTCAGTAAATTTGCTTGTTTCTCTCTAAATAAATAAAACTAGAAAATTAGTCAAGCAAAATTATTTCTTCCAGGTGAGGCCATGGAAGACGACACACCACTTGAAACCTCTTTCGCCAACCAGTCCCCATCTCACACAGAGAGCAAAGCCCACACCATTTCGCCTGCCACCATCATTGGTAGACCTACAGACATCAGCGTCATGAGAGGATCCACCGCCGTGCTCAAAACCGACTTCATAGGAGAACCTCTGCCCGAAATCAAATGGGACAAAGGGGTAAGTCAAAATATCGATAATATCGTCGACATTACGATAAACTGTGTGTTTAGTATGGTTTAGACTGCAGAACTTGAGGGCGTGGTACGGAAAAACATCAAAAGATTGTTCAGAATCGCAACCAACAAAGTCAAGATAGCGATGCTGGTCGTAATCATGCACCATAAGAACAAGACTTGTTCAGAAGTCACGTCAATAGATATAATTGCTACAAAAAGGAGCTGTCACAAAAAGTGGTGTGTCGTCTTCCATGGCCTCACCTGGAAGAAATAATTTTGCTTGACTAATTTTCTAGTTTTATTTATTTAGAGAGAAACAATCAAATTTACTGACGGACTGCACAAAGGTTGGGTCGCCAAAACGACACAGCATACTTCTGATAATAGATGGACATTTTTCTGGAAAAAACAGACATGAAAATTTGTGATAAACAATGTTTAAAGGAAGATGTTTAAAGATGAAGGTTGTAGAATAATGGTTAAAGATTAGCCAACCGGGTGAAACATGTCAGTGGATTAAAAATAACTGCTTGTCAAACCAGCTTGTAATTACATACTAATTTTTTTCTTCATTCAGTAATTCAGTATAGAGTTATACTCTTGAATCTAATAATGAGGAAAAACCGTTGAATAAATTAAAATAACTGACTCATGTTAAGATTAGCCAACCGGGTGAAACATGTCAGTGGATTAAAAATAACTGCTTGTCAAACCAGCTTGTAATTACATACTAATTTTTTTCTTCTTTCAGTAATTCAGTATAGAGTTATACTCTTGAATCTAATAATGAGGAAAAACTGTTGAATAAATTAAAATAACTGACTCATGTTGGGCTCATGTTATTAATATTAGGTTATCTTCTTTCCTATCACCCTTTCCAGTAGATCTTTACAAAACCTCTAACCTCTATTTATAGACATCTAACCTTTGATGTCGGTTTCACACTTACATAACTGCTGGTTGTAAAACATCAGTGGTAAATATTGAAGTTAACCAAGAGCTAATCAAACACTCGTCAACTGTTCCGATTTCCTATCTAGTTGTTAAATAAAACCTCCGGTTACTTTAACCATGGGACTCAGACATCTAACCTTTGATGTCGGTTTCACACTTACATAACTGCTGGTTGTAAAACATCAGTGGTAAATATTGAAGTTAACCAAGAGCTCAAGAGCTAATCAAACACTCTTCGTTAACTGTTCGGATTTTCTATCTAGCTGTTAAATAAAACCTCCGGTTACTTTAACCATGGGACTTCGAAATCGGGCATAACACGGGTCTTGGTTTGATTCCATTCTTTTCCCTCGGACTCGAGGTTTATCGCGGATCAAAATAGGAAACAAACTGTTTGCCAGTTGAATGCCAAAAATTGGACCAGAAGATAGTAATTTAGCAAATCAAATTCACTCACCCCCTACGACCAGTGTCGTGGTCGTGGTGGCATCTCCATGCTCGTTGAACGCTTCACACGTGTATATGCCACTATCCTCGAGGAATGTGTCCAGAAATCTCAGTCCATATCGTCCATCCCCGTAGTCCACATACTTGAAGTCCGAACAGTTGACGAGCTCTGCGGAATCCTTAGTCCAGATCACGTCCAGGGGTTGAGATCCTGAGGGAAACAGGCAGAAAAAAAATGTTTTGGTGTCCACATACTTGAAGTCCGAACAGTTGACGAGCTCTGCGGAATCCTTAGTCCAGATCACGTCCAGGGGTTGAGATCCTGAGGGAAACGGGCAGAAGAAAACGTGGTTTAGCACTAAAAACTGACAATCGAAAATTTTACCCGATTACATTATGTACTATAGTTTCATGATCCCTTTGTAAATAGGTAAATAGTCGACCTGACAGAACGATTTAGGATATGTATGTACATTATGTACTTTCCTTCCTATAGGATAAGTAAGGAGAGTAAAAAAGTCTGATATTACTATCAAAAGATATTACTTGGTGTTTTCTAATGACCCCTAAATCAAGTCGAACGCAACGAAAAAGTGAAACTTTTGCTAACTTATTTCAAGTTCAAATTTTCGTCCATGGCAAACTCTAAAAATAAACCAAACTTATCAGTAAGAGACCCTACTGGTTTTGGCTACTATCAACTATCACCCTACTAGTTCTCATGACTCATGACCCTCATCACTATTACCTTGCTAGATGTTACGTTGACAATACTCACTCAAACTGAAACGTTCTTATCAATTCGGGTCTAAGCAAAAAACACGGTTCGTGCAAAGCAAAAAACTAATAGACCAGAGAAACATGTGACTGACTTACACAGAGACAAAATTCGATGTCCTTTTATGGATCTATCACGCCTAATAAAGGACTAACCAAGTTATGATGAAGAGCTGAGATCAAATTAATATCACTTTTTGGTAATTGAATATTCCTAGCCAAGGTTCTTGTTGTCCGTGTGTCATTCGGTGTTTGGACATGGTGTCAGGAGTTTCCTATTTTTACGCTTCCCTGCCTGTTAACACATGGTGAGGCCTTGTAAGAAAATGGGCTCAACTGTGAGTACCTGCCTTACTAGTGAAAATTAAATTGCACTGTGAAACTTGATCCTAAACACTCTCGGTTTCTGTTGAGTCAACATTAGTAATTTATGTGTCTTAAAGTTTTGAAGATATTCTTCAAAGTTATTTTGGGAATTATTTCGTCGTTGTCAGCCGATGTGATAAAGACCCTCAATTCGTCGCAAAAAAACATACACAAAACAAACTTACCAGCAATTTTAACGGTCATCTCGTACGTGATTCCTTCTCGAATTGTAATCCGATTGGGCAGTCCGGTTTCGAACACAGGGGGTTGCAGTTCAGCGTCGGAAATGTCAGGCGTATTGAGGACAGATAGTTCGGCCGAGCACCGAGTTTTGCCGATCTCGTTCTCGGCTATACACGTGTAAATGCCCGAGTCGGATATTTCCAGGTTGTCAAGTTCTAGTCGAGCGACCTTGCCGTCCCAGGTTGGCGTGACCTTGTCCGATTTCACTAGGAGTTCTCCGTCCCTGAAAGAAAAATGCGGGCTGACTACGCTTGCTTTCATGATATTTGCATTGCTACTTTGTCTTTGAATTTATCAACGCTAAGGGTAGCCACGTTCAGTCATACAAAACTGAACGTAAGTGGGCTCGAGACAGGAAAACCATCTCATCTTGTCCCAAAACTTTCGACCCAGCATGTACCTATTTGAAAGTCATGTTTAGGAAGTAATAGAGAAATAGAAAATGTCTTTGAATCTCTTCTTTGCCCAAGGCACCAGATATTTTGCCTTTTATGGCAAATGTGGCTCCATGTGTTTATTGTAATGCTTGTTATTTTTTTTTTTTTTTATCTAGGTATCTCTCTCAACCAGTCATCGAGTTTCTCAACACTAAAAATCTCCATAAAGCGACTCTCGTATGTTTTTATGATCTCCTGAATCGTATGTAAGCTGTGTTGTTTGCGGTATAGTGTTCTACATGGCATCTGCATTCTAGGCAAATACAAATGTAGCTTCTTCTCAATAAAGGCACAAGCGATTTAGAAAATGGATACAAATTCGTACACAACTACACAGTCGCGGCATTAAAGTTATACCGGGTGACGGAAAAAAACCCGGACACTTTTGTTTTTCCAATAACGGTTTAAGCTTGAAAGCTCATCGGCCACACTCCTTCCATTTTGCGCAGCAGCTTCCTTAAGTTTCCGAAAAGTTCCCGTTTTCAAAAACGGACAATTTAAAATCCAAGGAGAGACCACCTACTTATTGCCTATACTTCTGTCTTTTGTAAAGATTAAAATAATATCCAAGTGTGAAATTTATCAGTCTAAATCTCTAAATAAAGAACTACTATACTTACTTGTACCAAGATGTGGCCGGTGAAGGGCTGGCCTGAATATCGGCCGATAGAGTAAACTGGCCGCCTACCCGGGCCGTAGAGCCGACCAGCCTCCGGCCGAAACTGGGTGAGGATCGATTTGCGCTGTAAGACCGCACCGTGGTTCCTGTGTGAACGCCGTGATGCCCTGAAACACATAATGAGGTCATCGCTTCAGAAATTAAATCGTCTTATCTGCCTGCAGGATAAAGCTTCAGATATCAAATCGCCCATCTGCCTGTAGGACAAAGCTTCAGATATCAAATCGCCTGTCGGATTTATTTTCTGGGTCTTTTCATACTCGTATGTCGATGTCGTTGGGGTTAATTAACTGAAGAAGGGAGACGTAATCATATGGACGTCAGATTTTTACACCTCAGACTCCTCAGTCTCTTGTCATCATATTAAGTCAAAATGCTCAACAAAACTATCTAATCAGGTCCCAGTGACAAAGGGCTTGATAGCCGATGGCCCTAATCGAGATTTATTTTACTCGAGATGTTATAAAATTGAATAGTGCTTGGGCAGTGTGGTTTCTGCAGGGACAAATTCTTGTACGCTAACAAAACGCGTCCATTTATGAAGCGTGAAATTGAAACAGCCAGAAGGGCGAATCCTCGAGTGTGTTTTTGGAACTTCCGTGATTTAAATGTTCCATGTTGACCAGGTGACCACAGAGAATTCATTGTATTGAACTAGGTCATGTTCATTGTTCATATACATTAGGCGTCGCGCGTCGGTCTCTGTTCATGTGATTAAGAGCAATTTCATGGAACGGAAATACAATTTTAATCTTTATCGGTGAAGTATATTAATCTTTATCGAATAAGGTTCATATTACCCATAGAAGAAATATGATGAATTTATTATAATAATAGTAGTGCTTATTTATACTGCTCGAATTGGGCTGAAAAGTCCCTTTACTCCAGCATTAGGCTACTACTATTATCTATTATCTGGTCAAATTCTAAAACAGTTTTGAGGACAAAATTCTATGGTTGGGAGCCCACGTCCTCCTGTTTACTAGGCGTAGGCGAGCGTCCTAGGAGGTGTAGAAAATATTGTTCTTTTCAAAAATCCGAGTACCTCAGAAATATTCAATCATATAAGTTTAATTACAGCACCCCTAAGACAAATTTGAACAAGAAAGTCCCGTATGGGTACCGCGCATTGAGAAGATGAACAACTTTGCCCGGTGCCGGTGCCTGTTCTCAGTCATGTCACAACGTCACCAGCTCACTAGCAGTAACTCAGCCATGTTTATCGCGGTGACATAAATGGACACACCATTGTCTTGTAGCTGTAGCAACATGGGCTCCTAGTCAGTGGTGGAGAGCTAGAATGGATGGGACCAATTTGCTGATCACCCATAGTGGGATTGAAAGAGTGTTGGAATTTCTTGGAATTTAGACATTATTTTTGGAATATGCTTTGGAGGATCTGATTCAGAGTTGTAGATATCATTGCTATCTTATGTAGATTGTTCGAGATATTAGAGGTAGGTACTTAACTAGAGTATTAATCTCTATTCCATTAGTCATAGAGGATAGAAGGCCTACTCCAAATGAGGGCAGCGGGAGTTCACTGTTTGCTATTTCTTCTTTATGTCTAAGATCGACTTTTACATATGTAAATACCTCTGTTTTACATATTGGCAACCGCGCCGTAGTGCATTCTTTGCTGATATACCTAGAGCTTCTATAGTTATTTACTGTATCGACTTTTACATATGTAAATACCTCTGTTTTACATATTGGCAACCGCGCCGTAGTGCATTCTTTGCTGATATACCTAGAGCTTCTAGTTATTTACCTACTGGCAAAATGTATGTATCTTGTTTTTCATGTGAACCTTGGTTAAGGTTATTAATATTTTGCTTATGCTAGATGAGAAAAAGAAGGGGAAAGAAAGCCTCAAGGAAACTATTCCTTTTTTTATTGTCCTTTACCTAGAAGTCCTAGAAGAAGATGGTGTAGTTCAGTACATTTACTCGTAATATTTACTGTTGATTTTGAGTTGCGTGTGGCACTATTCGTAAAAGTCAAAACTAGCAACACAGCCTTGAAGTAGGTATGCATAAAATAAACTAGTTGGACTGAAAATATTATGAACATAAATTTGGAACTCGACCTTACAACTTGGAACAATGATTGCCGATAAATCATTTGGTACAAATTGTACCTTGCGTAAAAAAGGCCACAACGATAAACTTGGCCGTTCATGGTTTTCGCAGACAGTTTTATTTCCCCTGGTTAATTGTTAGGAATAAATAAAGCTGCAATTTGTAGTCAAGTCACTGACCGGTGCGGTAAAGTCGGTAAGTTTCTAACAGACAATTAATAGAATTGTCCTCCTTGTGAGCTTTATCTAGTGCTTCGAGAAAGTTATTTAGGTAATTGTCTCGGATATATCATATGTAGTGTAGTACCACTTCTAAATACATATACAGTGTGATCAGTTGATCGTATTATGATGGTTAATTGTCTCGGATATATCATATGTAGTGTAGTACCACTTCTAAATACATATACAGTGTGATCAGTTGATCGTATTATGATGGTCATACATAGATTGGTTTTGAAATATTGTCACTCTATCTTATGAGTCCATTGTTAAAGTGCACGTGGAAATTCAAGGTTAGTTTTATTTGTTTTGCACCCTTTTGTTTTATAAAAGACTTGAGGCAAAATGTCGAATTTATTGCCGATTGTAGGATAAACTTTGCTGGCAAAAATTTCGATCAAGATTTGTTACACGGTACGTAATACCTCATGTTCGAATTGGATTTTCTAGGATAAATAAAAATCTGAACTTATGATTTCAGGCATGTAAGAAATATCACACCTTTGTGGACTTTGTGCCTTTAGATTTTTCAACACTGCTTAAATTATGAGTTGTTGACGCACTTTAATAATGAAAAGAACGTGTTTTGGTACTAAAAACTGACCATCAAAAATTTCAACCGATTAGATTATTTTCCGTCCTATGAGATAAGTAAAGTTAAAAATTTTCATGCATGTAAAAAACTAAAAAATGCAGGAATGGATAGGTTTCGGACTTACCCTCAACAGCCACGCTGGCATAGCAAGAGTCAGACCCGTGTTGGTTGGACACATGGACTTGATATTTGCCACTGTCGTCACCGGTGATGTCTTCAATGGTGAGTACTGATGTGCCGCCCACAGTGATGATGTTGAGACGGCCATCCGAGGTGAGATCTTTGCCCTGAAATTAGAAACGGAGGGGAATTACACCAAATATTAATTTAATGTTATTAGACACTTTAGATTTTCACAGGCAGACGAGACAAAAATTATTTAGCCACATTAAAATGGTCAGACTGAAAAATTAGGACACTTCTGGGCTTCAAGAAGTGACTTTGTCTTTAAGACATTGAACCTCTGAAGGGAAACAACATTGGGTATGGTTGATAAATATCTAGCTGCTGTTGTGTACTTTGTATTGCAATGACACTGTGTACCCCGTAAGTATTTGCTGAACATTTAGTTTACGAGTTTACATACTGCCCGTATGTTAAATACCACTGTGCTGTAGATCCAATGTGTGTAATGGTTCATAGGTACGCATGCTGTGTTTTGACACCGTGCATAAATAAAAGCCCCTACGGTAGAGGTAAAATATAGCACAAGTATGTAAAATATGGGTAAGCTAGCCTAGTTAGCTAGGTAAAGCGCTAGGTCGCGGGTTCGATTCCCACTCCGGATGAAGTTTTTCCTTAAACAGATGAGATTCGTATTCGGAACGGCTGGCTTTCTCCTATCTTATTCTCCTCTCTTCGATTTTAGGACGGTAAGACCTCCGTTGTTACAGTTCCTAGAACCTCTAAAAAAACAATATGGGTAATAGGATAGTAGGTACCTATATGTTCAGTTGTTCAGAGAGAATATTTTTCTACCAAGTTTTCTTATCAAGATCTCAGGTTATCTAATTTTTTTTATTCCTTTTAGTATCTGGTTAACAAGCAATAATACTCAGAAATCTGTACAAAAATGTTGTGTTTTGCCGAAGTGTCCTATTCCCCTCCAATCAGAATTGGCCAATCGCTTAGCTAGCAATAATTAGGAACAGAGTACTGTAGACCTAATACATAATGTATGAACACGAGCTCAGTATACAAAGACAATAACACAAAATACATAATTAATTTCAGTGGCCCGGCACGTCACGGCTTTAAAGAGTAGACCACTTTACCTTGACTACTGTTTGCAAAAACAGAGGCAACTGTTAATTTAGAAAGTTACCTTTCCTACTTCGGTGTATAAGAAAAGTAAACTGGAATCAAACGAATGAACCAAACACTTGTTTCATTCATTGGGCAATCGCACAATGGACGTATAAGTTCCTTCTTTGTCAATGTCTCGGCAAGATATAGATTGGAGACTAGGACAGGGATTTCCAACTTCCATGTGTATGCGGGCCACATGCTACATTGGGTACTTCGCGGGCCACATACACAGGGAAGCAGGCCGGTATCCAGGATTTTCTTGAGGGGATTGGGGGTGGATGCTCCATTTTCGGAGTCCATCCCATAGTAAAAGAACAAGTAACACCATCGCTTCTCGGCCTTTTGGCTAAGATCAAAGTGTAGTAAAAGAACAAGAATCAAGCCCGAGGAGGCCCAAAGCTTCGCGGGCCACAAAAAGGGTCTGGCGGATCACATGTGGCGCGCGGACCGCTAGTTGGAAATTGCTGGACTAGGAGATAGCGTATCAATGCATGTGAACCAAACCATGCTGAATTATATCTCGGATGACGCACACATCACAAGTGTCCTTATGAAGACGAAGGACAAGAACATGAGTGACTCGCTAGGAGTTTCACCATAAAAAGAACAACAGGTTTGTTGTGTCTTTTTTGTGTGTGCTATGTGGTGTGTCTCAATGATGTGTCATAACACCGATACCGCTCCGATAGGACACGCAATGATTTCTTGGATAGTGTCTTGTCAGATGAGGAACGGGGGTGTGCATGGAACAAGATGAACATGATGTAACTTCCGAGACATACTGTATGTAGGGTGGAAGTAATGTATGTACAATTGTACATACTCGTACGAGTAAAGAAGTGAAGAGAAGAGACTGGACTCACTGTTAAACAGATCACACTTGGTGGGAACATTTCGATACCTGAACATTTTGTTCCTTATTCAAGAAAAGTATGAGAGGAAATTGCATCCTATTCCCAAGGAACTACATATTCCTAAGCGCTAACACTCCAGGACAAACCATTCCAGGCCCGGTGACCTCTCCTTCCTCACATCATCCCGATAATGCAGTTGGTAATTGCTGGAATTCAGCAGTGGCTACAGGATGGATCGAGGCAGTAATATTACCAATAATCTACAATCCTACACTCTTGAAATACCCCTTGTAAACGTGAGTTACTTACCATCGACTATGAGGCACGCAGACGTGACGACTTCTCCCAATTCGTTGGCCACTCGGCACGTGAATTCGCCTTCGTCTTCGGGATATACGTGAGGTATCTTTAGCCTGGCTATCACTAGATTCTCTTTCGAGTCCACTTGTACTTCAGGCTTCATATCACTGTCCAGTTTGATTAGCTGGAACCAGAAGACAACGATAAGATGAGTGATTAGATGGTGGGTCTCATTCTTGGCGGTCGATGAACGACCAAATTGATTAATAATATTATTAAAAAATGTCCGAAACTTACTCTGTTGTTTCTAAACCAGGATATGTCGTGATCATTGGGTGGAACCACTTGAACTTGGCACTCGAATGTGACCGAGTCTCCATCACAGCAGCGTAAGTTTTCCAGGCCGTTTAGCACTTTGGGTCTGGAGATGATAGCCCTGGAAATGGAGAAAATCCGAAATGTTCAAACTGAAACCGGCGCGACCCTTGAAACCTGTAGCCTATTGCATTCATCCCGTGACATCAGGTTAAATTTTACTCGTAAATTAATAAAATAAATAAATTGTATCCGTTTTATCCAAATTTAGTTGAAATCCGCGAAGTTACCAGAGTGTTAAAACTCTTCATGGCTCTCTTTCCATGTTTATCGCGGTGACATAAATGGACACACCATTGTCTTGTAGCTGTAGCAACATGGGCTCCTAGTCAGTGGTGGAGAGCTAGAACGGACAACGGATGGGACCAATTTGCTGATCACCCATAGTGGGATTGAAAGAGTGTTGGAATTTCTTGGAATATAGAAATTATTTTTGGAATATGCTTTGGAGAATATATCAACAACAGATGCCGCACCCCAAGAAACGCTAGATCAAAAAGTTAGCAATGCAACGTGCAACGTAAATTTACTTGTTACAAGGGGAGGTTTTTTGGTATTTTTGACCTTGGGAAAATCTTCGATATTTGACTGCTGGTACCTATGTGTAGTAAATGGACAACACTAGAATATTAAAAAGAAGAAGAAGAGAAAAAAATCACGAGCGCAAGGAGACAGCTCCAAAAAGTTTTCGGGACAGACACGTGAAAGACCTCAAGTCTTTTTGCGTACACTTGGAATTAGAAGATAGCTCTTTATTTCTATTGGAAAGCTCAATTTGATGACGTAAAAGACTCATAGCTGTAGGTGACTGATTCGGCATTGTCTGGGAACCACTGGACCCATAGCGCTGAAGAGACCATGTCTCCAAGCTTCACATCTTCTCTGATGTAATGGAAATAAATCAAGAGTCAACCAAGTTACGTACAACCAGTTTACCAGTTCGGTCATGATGGAGATGACGTCAGCTTTTAATAATGTTCTTTTAAACCTAGTTTCATTAGATTCTGGAAATCTGGATAAGCCTCTGTAACAACAATAAATTTAGGTGTTCCTTAAAAAAATTTAAAATAACAATCAATTTACATACAGCTGTCTTGAGAAGTGAAGAAATGATGACACTCTGTCTCGTTCTATTAAACCTAACAACCATGGGTCACAATTTTGCAACTCAATTAAATGTATGAAAGTACTATATTTCAAATCAGGGCAGAAAAAGGCAATAATGAATGATGGATCTCTTAGCACAACTCGATATACGAATGTCAATTTAAAATATATTGATGTCAACTAGAAATAGACAATTTACTGGATGACAATAGATGACGTTCAAGTCAAAATTGTCGAAGACCTTTTCAACTACCTCACAGTCTCACACCCAATTCTATACGAATGTCAATTTAAAATATATTGATGTCAACTAGAAATAGACAATTTACTGGATGACAATAGATGACGTTCAAGTCAAAATTGTCAAAGACCTTTTCAACTACCTCACAGTCTCACACCCATTTCTGCGATAATATTCAAATGAGTATTCTAGATCACGATAGAATGGCGCTTGTCCATAATTATGTGTTGAAATACAACGGCATACTAGAGCCAGTTGTGACCAAAATGACCTTGCAAATGGATTCTTCTTTTGAATCCTCCAAGTTCCAAAGTCGTGTCTGGTTTGCTAGCCTGAAGAGATCCAGAGAAATTCTTTTTGCATATCTAATACTTTAATTTTCATAGAGGTTTATCAGTGTGCACTGTGCAATCGTTTTCTTTGTGTTAAAACTGTTGTGATTCTGTATTTAAAATATTAACTTTGTTCAAAATTTGGTATTTAGAGAGAAAGCCAGCCTAGTTGGCTTGAAAGGTGGTGCCTTGTAAGCCCTAGGTCACGGATCCGATTTCCGCCCTGGGCGAACTTCAAGACCTCCGTTGTTAAAGTCCCCTCTATCAAACATTAGCTAATGACATGGCTAACTGTAGAGTACAGAGGAAAAGACGACAAGTAAAGCTCCATTATACCCAACGCAAACAGATTAAATGTCTATAAAAGGTGGTGCAACGCCCAGCTGTAAAAAAAGAGACATTATGAAATCAGCGTGAAAGATTTGTGCTAATAGTAATTTAATAATTAACTTTGCAATATATGATTAAGCACTTCAAAATATGGAATTCTAATTCCTTATGTTGCAAAAATTATGAACACCGCGTTTTAGTTTGTGACAGGTATTATTCTTGTACCATGTTCCATGTAGCATACAAGATCTACTTCTGAGCCGTAAGGTCGGATTTGTATACAAAACACAAGACCTAGGTCACGGATCCGATTTCCGCCCTGGGCGAACTTCAAGACCTCCGTTGTTAAAGTCCCCTCTATCAAACATTAGCTAATGACATGCCTAACTGTAGAGTACAGAGAAAAAGAAGACAAGTGAAGCTCCATTATACCCAACGCAAACAGATTAAATGTCTATAAAAGGTGGTGCAACGCCCAGTTGTAAAATAAGAGACATTATGAAATCAGCGTGAAAGATTTGTGCTAATAGTAATTTAATAATTAATTTTGCAAGATTTGATTAAGCACTTTAAAATATGGAATTCTAATTCCTTATGTTGCAAAAATTATGAACACCGCGTTTTAGTTTGTGACAGGTATTATTCTTGTACCATGTAGCATACAAGATCTACTTCTGAGCCGTAAGGTCGGATTTGTATACAAAACACAAGATTTGACCTTGTAACGATTGTTGCTTTTTTATCTCCTTGCTTGTGTTTCGAGTTTTTGGTCAATTGCTTCGTAATGAGAAGTGGCCCATTTTACTGAGCTAACTGGGCTTAACCCTCACGGAGCCTTTGAAGTTGCCAATTCTTGGGCAAATTTAATACCTGGGGTCTACAGAGAAGAATAAAACATTTAACATAAGCTTTCTCTACTTACCCGAGATGATGGAGAAAAAAAGTCGAAAATAATTGATCCAGATGACCTTTCTGTGTATTGTTTTGAATGAGTCATCTATTAGCTCCAGTGATCAAAAGTGACTTTGCCCGCGGGGTTTTATAACTTCTTAATCAGTAATGAACCGTGCGTTTATCTTGATCATGATTCGTTAACTCTTTCTGATCCACAGAACCCGAGGTGCTTCCTTCAACAGTTTTAAACACGGTATTTTGAATGCTATGAGTTACTTAAGTGAGTTGCTTTATGTAGGTGGAAAAATGATATCATCTCGGGATCCTCATAAAAAGTTACCTACTTGGCTAAATCCGATCCTAAGCTTTAATCGGCCAGCTGGCAAAAACTCCCATTTTTTCAACATGAAATTTTTTCTCATAACTATTTTAAATGTCATTCATTAGTAAGTTGACGCAATTTCTATTTTTTCTACCATGCAATCAATAGAACAGGCCTTAGCTGGTGTAATTTATAGGTTCAAATATCGTGTTTCATGTTGGATTAAATGTTGCGATTTACATTCAGTGTTTGCGATCGATCATTCTTCCTAGAGCGACATAAATAATGCTAATCAAAAGAAAGTTTCAGATTACAACCCGCATTCTGAAAATTACTATTTAAGCCTGGTGGTATTTATTGCTAATTAATATTACCTCTGGTGTGTTAGTTCAGTAAAGGTAGACAGGGTAATTGCTAAAAGAATCCATCAGAGATCAGAGTTGTGTCGTTAATATTTGCATAAAAGGTCTTTAGATTACTGAGCATTTTGTGTGAAAAAGAAACAGTTAACATTACCACGCTCTAAACGTGACTGGAATAAGAAGTTAGTTCGTATATCGCTCAAGTCCAAACCTCCTGTCCAAATATTTTATCTGGAACGGGCTAAGGCAAACTTTAATCTGGTAGAAGGCCGAGAAACCTTTTCCTGTACAAGGAAATAAAGCGTTTTTTGATTACCTTGGCCCTCAAATTTTGCACAAGTCAAAAATCAAAATTGATAGGTCTGAGTGATAGATAATAATGCTATTAGGAAAAAATTAAAATGGAGAAAGAACTAAGCTGCTAACTTATTTCAAGTTCAAATTTTCGTCCATGGCAAACTCTAAAAATAAACCAAACTTATCAGTAAGAGACCCTACTGGTTTTGGATACTATCACCCTACTAGTTCTCATGACTCACGACCCTCATCACTATTACCTTGCTAGATGTTACGTTGACAATACTCACTCAAACTGAAACGTTCTTATCAATTCGGGTCTAAGCAAAAAATACGGTTCGTGCAAAGCAAAAAACTAATAGACGAGAGAAACATGTGACTGACTACTAATCAAAAGAAAGTTTCAGATTACAACCCGCATTCTGAAAATTACTATTTAAGCCTGGTGGTATTTATTGCTAATTAATATTACCTGGTGTGTTAGTTCAGTAAAGGTAGACTGGGTAATTGCTAAAAGAATCCATCAGAGATCAGAGTTGTGTCGTTAATATTTGCATAAAAGGTCTTTAGATTACTGAGCATTTTGTGTGAAAAAGAAACAGTTAACATTACCACGCTCTAAACGTGACTGGAATAAGAAGTTAGTTCGTATATCGCTCAAGTCCAAACCTCCTGTCCAAATATTTTATCTGGAACGGGCTAAGGCAAACTTTAATCTGGTAGAAGGCCGAGAAACCTTTTCCTGTACAAGGAAATAAAGCGTTTTTTGATTACCTTGGCCCTCAAATTTTGCACAAGTCAAAAATCAAAATTGATAGGTCTGAGTGATGGTGAAATATTATTTATGTTAGTAGTCGATAGATAATAATGCTATTAGGAAAAAATTAAAATGGAGAAAGAACTAAGGACCATTAAAAGAATAAATAAATTATGGAATATTTTATTACTCACCCATAATCTCGAGTCTCGCGGTAGCTTCGACACTTCCGTAGTTGTTCTCCACTTTGATCGTGTACAGTCCCGCGTCTTCCAGGGTGACCTCGGAAATTTCCAGGAATCTCAGGTCTTCTTTCTCGCGGATTGTGACCCGTGCGTTGGGCGTGGCAGGTTTGCCATCCTTGGACCAAGAGGTCCACGGGGCGGGCTGGCCAGTCACCGAGCACTGGAAGCGAACTGTGTCGCCGAGATCGCAGATTTTGTTGTGGGGGACCGCGTAGAATCGGGGAGATGATGTGAGGCGGCGGGTCCGGATGGCGGAGTTCAAACTGTACGGGGTGAACGTTCCTGGGGAGAATTCAATACATATCTTGATTATAGTCAAGGTAGTTTGTAGACTTTGAATTAATTTATGCCTTGTTTATTCTGTCCGAAATAGTCCGAAAAGGAGTGAAAACTGTATTTACCCTTGCCGCGGCTTGCGTCAAATAACAGTCAATCCAGATAGTGCCATTAATAAAAGATCGTCTTTATCGTATTGATTCAGCTTCCTAGTAGGTATAAGTAATTATAGCAAAATGGGAAGTAATCGAACTCGTGCGTGCAATGTCAAGCGATACAGTTTCGCCCACATTAAGTGAAGTTTTTTTTTTTTACATTGATGTTGATTAAAATAATAATAATAATAATAATAATAAAATAAAATTTACAAAGTCAAGTGTGTGTCATTTACTTTAATTAGTGAAGGTGTTGACGTTATTTCACAAAGCGTTTGATGTGGTCTTAGAAGAAAAGGCTTGTACCCTGAGGACAGCTATTTACTAGAGTTTGGACTTACGTGATGACAAGGGAGAAATGCTGCGGGGTGGTGTAGACCTAGGCGTGGATCGGGGTGTGGAATGTCCTGACATTAGTCCGGAAGGCCTTGTCAGTTTGACACTGAGTGAGTTCTCTTTTTCTTCGGGTACTGCAATCAAAAATTAAATCAAAGGAAGTTTTTCTGAGTCAGTCCTTTACTAAGGTTCAGATCTGTTTGCTAAGGACATCTTTTGTTCCCGACATTAGTCCGGAAGGCCTTGTCAGTTTGACACTGAGTGAGTTCTCTTTTTCTTCGGGTACTGCAATCAAAAATTAAATCAAAGGAACTTTTTCTGAGTCAGTCGTTTACTAAGGTTCAGATCTGTCTACTAAGGACATCTTTTGTTCCTTTTGTAGAGGCATTTAAAAGTTTCATTTCAACTCAACACACAAATGGGCTTTGGTTTGGGTACCCTAATAGGTTAGTGAATTGCAGAATGTAATAGTTCTAATAGCAGAGATTAATAGTGTGCTAGGGTACATAATAACGTAAGGTACGACGCTAAGATATCTCAGTTGTCTCAGTACTTCATGAACCCAAGCTTTGTGGCGGCTAACAGACACTATCTTGATGAAATAAACCAACACTCGGCTTACAAATTGCCAGTGATTGGCATGACAAGACACTTGCTTTGACCGAGACTTGGGCCCAAACAAATGCTGCCTTGTAAAATAGTTTGGCAGTAAGTACCTCGCTAACTAGCCATGCTTACGCTAGTGATTACTCCTAATCTGGCTTCAGATTCAGAAGTATGAGATGCCCCCTGCGCCCCAACCCCCTCCAGCTGCACCACCCACCCCCACCCCAGTGCCCACGCCTCCCCAACCTGCCATGTCTGATGGACCTACTCCTGCTAAGATGGCGCGTCTCTCCACAGAAACCCCTGTAACTCCAGCTGTATCCAGTATGCCTCATGTGATCCCAGTGTCTGCTGCTCGTTCAGAAGTACCCAGCCTTGCTAATACTCCCAAAGCTATGATTATCCAACAGAGTCCAAAGATCATGTCCTCACCTCAGAAAATGATCATCACGAAGAAACCTCAGCCAGGGCAAGAATCAGAGACAACCATGTTGTTGCATACTTTGGCTAATGCTGCCTCTCAGACCCCCAAGATAGGTGTTCAAGAAGCTTCCCCTGCACCGGTGTCCATTCAAGAAAGTACGCCCACCAGACAAATATCTCTTCCCAAGACAGTGTCTCTCAATCAGTTCTTGAATGCAAATAAAGCAGCAGGTGGCACGCCTACCATCATCTCAAGTCAATCCATCAACACCTCTACCCAAGGCACTGTATTAAAGACTGGCCTCTCCCAAGCAAAACAAATTATCCTTCCCAAATCTAGTGTAGGTGGAACTTCTCAGCCTCAAATCGTAACCCTTGTAAAAACCAGTCAAGGCATGATGGCCACCACAATGCCTAAAATGAATCTGCTGCAAAGTAAACCGGGTACGACCACAATACAAGGAGGCCCCAAAGTTATACCTCAAGGTGCTACTATTGTTAAGCTGGTCAATCAGCCAGGGCAGCCAGGTCAGAAAGTGTTGACAACAATGAAAACTATTTCCTCTCCAAACATTCAAACTATTCAAACCTCGAAAGCAATGTCACCTAACATTGGAACCCCTGGTAATAAACCTCAGACCATTGTGATCACCAAGCCTGGCATTGGAGGAAATAGAGGGACCACCCAGCAGATCCTGGTTGTTACATGTTCTTCTAACTTGAGGCCTGCCCATAGCATGACAACCACATTAGCCGGTCAGTCTCCAGGTGTCATGACTAGCAGTAGTACGGGGGGTCCTATGCGAATGGTCGTTGTCTCCTCTGCTGGAGGATCTAGTACCGTTGGAAAACCCATTACCATCACTGTACCTGGGGTAGGTGGTGTACCAAAGACTGTTACCATCACAGGTAAAGCAGGCTCCAACTTCACGGGGAAACCTGTCACGTTACAAATGGCAGGAGGGAAGACTATCTACTTGCCATCTTCTTCATCTCAGATCATCAGACCTGGCACCATACTCCAGGGATCACCTGGCACAGTCACCACATCAAGTCCTCAGATGGTTGTCTTGTCCAGGCCAAAACAACAAATCCAACAAGTTCAAATTCAAGCCCAAACAAATGCTGCCTTGTAAAATAGTTTGGCAGTAAGTACCTCGCTAACTAGCCATGCTTACGCTAGTGGATTACTCCTAATCTGAGGGAAAATCTTGGGAGCATATAGGCATACAACTACAACATAGGTACATGTATACTTTCGTTGGACAAAAGCGGCATACGAATCTTATACGCTTCTATTGCCTAGGGATGCCCTATGAACATAGGTACATGTATACTTTCGTTAGACAAAAGCGGCATACGAATCTTATACGCTTCTATTGCCTAGGCATGCCCTATGGTACTCTCTGGTGATATTTCATTTCTTTCCCTTTAATCTGGTACAACAACATCCTGAAGATCAACAATAGATGAAGAAGCTGGACTAGCTCTATTTTGCGGAAAACTCACACACGTCTTGGCCGTTAAAACAAACGTCAGTGTATTTATGTAGATTTTGTCATATTATACACAGAGTATTCAAGCAATTTACTGAGAATGTTGCGAGAAAATCTGGTGACATTATGTACTTGGGTCACCAGAAGATCATGAAGGGTGACATGCCAATTTGAGAGACCTATTCATATACCCGCCATCTTCTTTACGATTTGTCAGCCTGTCAAAATGAGATGCCCTGTGCTAATACAACTTTTACATTACATTGTTTTATCAATAGTCTTCTGCTATTGCTTGATGTCCGACAATGCTTTGAAATTATTAGACATACAAACATTGTTTCCCTTCGTTCCATATACTTATATGCAGATGCTCTGCTTCACAAAATGATGAGAAGTACATTTCCCAACATACTTGCTACTCGCCATGTCACCTGGCACAGTCACCACATCAAGTCCTCAGATGGTTGTCTTGTCCAGGCCAAAACAACAAATCCAACAAGTTCAAATTCAACAACATCCTGAAGATCAACAATAGATGAAGAAGCTGGACTAGCTCTATTTTGCGGAAAACTCACACACGTCTTGGCCGTTAAAACGAACGTCAGTGTATTTATGTAGATTTTGTCATATTATACACAGAGTATTCAAGCAATTTACTGAAAATGTTGCGAATGTTGATCAACACTGTACATTTCTATGAAGTAAAATGCCAGGCTTGAGCGTTTGTAATTTATCGGGATCTTATTAATTTATTTTTTACGATACTGATGTAAATTTTATGTACAGAACAAAATTTAGAGTAGGTAAATATTAAACTTTTATATTTATTTATGTACATCATCTCAATAGTTATTATTACTTTTATTTCATGTTAAGATTTTGATTATGTTGTCAGCTCTTGTTTCTCCAAGTTTGTATTAAACTATAAAACAACTTTAATGTTCTTTTCTCATTCTCATTTTAAAACCCTCATACAAATTCTTACAGAATATCCCAAGTATGTTAAAATCTTGCCATAGATAGATACTTACAAATGGTAATTTCTTTATTTAGTTGTTCAATGTTCATTATAAGGTCTTTACGTTATGTATGTGTTTATGTAAAATGAACTTTATTAACACAATGTATTTTGTCGATACCTTGTTTTGGGATAGTTTACATTAGGTGGGATGATATTTTCCGTATT
The DNA here is from genome assembly GCF_000475195.1 of Diaphorina citri. Classification (NCBI taxonomy): domain Eukaryota; kingdom Metazoa; phylum Arthropoda; class Insecta; order Hemiptera; family Psyllidae; genus Diaphorina; species Diaphorina citri. The sequence continues at coordinate 48,005 of NW_007378544.1, read as the reverse complement.
CCTCCCACTTCGCTTTTCCTCCCTATAAAATTTTTAGCCTAAGTCACTGACTACACGCTAATGACACGTTTTCTCTCTCGATTCTAGTATGGTGAAGTTTAGTCCACACTAAATGACCGTTTTGTTAGAAAATGTCATTAAATCTAAATGTTTTATGACTGAGAAAAATTAGCGTTAACATGATCTGTTTTTATGACCGCAATATACTCATAACCATGTTGTGAATTTTACAACTGTTGCAGTAAGCATTTCATCTGATGATGTAACTCATACATAATATCCAGGTACTAGCTACTAGTACCAAATTTTAGTATCATACTTTTAATTTACATTTGGACAATTTTAGACAGGTGTAGACTTTGGATTGTTTTTATGACCGCAATATACTCATAACCATGTTGTGAATTTTACAACTGTTGCAGTAAGCATTTCATCTGATGATGTAACTCATACCTCATACATAATATCTAGGTACTAGCTACTGGTACCAAATTTTAGTATCATACTTTTAATTTACATTTGGACAATTTTAGACAGGTGTAGACTTTGGACAGGAATTGAAGAAGGAATCGGATTTGGAAAAACAGCATTTTATTATCTGGTAGTTGTGAATTTTTACGGTTTGGGCAAAATCACCTAAAAATATATAATTTGAATGTTATGCACAATAGCTTCTCTTTTAACCTAGGCCATTTTCATTTGCATTTGTTACGTTCATTAATTCATTATACTTTTTGCTCCTCGTTTTTTCAAGTTCCCTAATTTTAGAATATCCCATTCAGATTAAAGTTAGTGGAGGTTTGTTGATGCTTTGGTAATTTGTGTAAAATATAGGAAGAGTATTTTTATTTTTTTATAGGTTATCCTAGATTTTATTTGATACTATCTTCCTCAAACCGAATCTATTTTATAAGCTAAATATGTAGATAATGAGTTTTATTTAAAAGATAAATAAATGTTCAAGTTTTTATTTGTACAGGATTTTGACTTCTTCCATTTTGTGACTTGTAAGTTCATTCATCTCTCCATTCTAGTAATTTATTATAGGTAAATGAGAGACTAAATAAATCCCATGGAAAAGTACCAGAGTATTACTTGGGGGCTATTTAACTGGTTGACACCTTCGTTTTGTGGGTTTGCCTTGGGCCAAGAATCCAAAGGATCTAATTTGTCAAGAAGTATTATTATTACTTCTGGTAGTATTATTATTCGGGACTAATCCGGTCTCGTGATGATAATAGAGAAGCTGTCAGTTTCTTTATTCAACTCTGGTATGTCATCCGTAATCCCTATTCGTGGTTCCCAACTTTCCCCTGTATAACATGTACCTACCTTCGTTTTGTGGGTTTGCCTTGGGCCAAGAATCCAAAGGATCTAATTTGTCAAGAAGTATTATTATTACTTCTGGTAGTATTATTCGGGACTAATCCGGTCTCGTGAAGATAATAGAGAAGCTGTCAGTTTCTTTATTCAACTCTGGTATGTCGTCCCTAGTCCCTATTTGTGGTTCCCAACTTTCCCCTATATAACATGTACCTGTGTTAATTTTAACCATTTGAACTGATTTTAGTTGACTGTGTCAGTTGAAGCAGGCAATTGCCTGATGTACACATGGAGAGATATAGGAATAGGGAGTTTCTTGGTAAACTCTCACAGTTTTTACCACCCCACCAGCTGTATCTCTTTAGGACGCTATCTTCCATGCTAATTGGGCTGGCAGGGGCCCTTTTCTGAAAGAGATGGTTGAGTGAGGATTTTCTTACAATTCGTTGACTGTGTGTATGAAATTGATCCAACTCTACTATGAGTAGATGGTTTCTTCAAATTAAATTGATCCCAAGGGCAAGGAAAACCTAGACCCTTTACGAATAGAGTCTGCCTGAATGCATGTGATGTGTTCCAATCCACTCGACCCCCAAAACTAGTCTACAGTCACCCCAATTTTTACCAACTCACCAATACGACAACGTAATTCCCTGAACTGGTGAATGACACAGTTTGGTTTCCGATAGAAATTTCTCGTTAGAATCCTCCATTGAGGAGGATGAGAAAACATGTACCTGTGTTAATTTTAACCATTTGAACTGATTTTAGTTGACTGTTTGTATGAAATTGATCCAACTCTACTATGAGTAGATGGATTCTTCAAATTAAATTGATCCCAAGGGCAAGGAAAACCTAGACCCTTTACAAATGGAGTGTGCTTGAATGCATGTGATGTGTTCCAATCCACTCGACCCCAAAACTAGTCTATAGTCACCCCAATTTTCACCAACTCACCAATACGACAACGTACCAACTCACCAATACCTGAACTGGTGAATGACACAGTATGGTTTCCGATAGAAATTTCTCGTTAGAATCCTCCATTGAGGAGGATGAGAAGAAAATAACCCAGTTTCCTAATATGACTTGGCGTGTTGCGTCATTTTACTATCGGAAAACCCGCGTCCCAATAAAACATAATGATGTTCATTGAATAACTACCTAAACCTACTTGCGGTACTACTAGTAATATGTAGTCGTCATTTTACTATCGGAAAACCCGCGTCCCAATAAAACATAATGATGTTCATTGAATAACTACCTAAACCTACTTGCGGTACTACTAGGAATATGTAGTAACCTATATTTTATGTACCATGGGTTTGTCAATCACTTTGTTCCATCAAGTAATCCTCGGACATTAATAGTTTTGTTTATAACTTGACAGATATGGGCAAAAAGACAGGAGGGGCCTTCCAACATGGGTTTTTACTGTAGTAAATAACATAGGTACATGTATACTTTCGTTAGACAAAAGCGGCATACGAATCTTATACGCTTCTATTGCCTAGGCATGCCCTATGGTACTCTTTGGTGATATTTCATTTCTTTCCCTTTAATCTGGTGGAAAATCTGGTGACATTATGTACTTGGGTCACCAGAAGATCATGAAGGGTGACATGCCAATTTTAGAGACCTATTCATATACCCGCCATCTTCTTTACGATTTGTCAGCCTGTCAAAATGAGATGCCCTGTGCTAATGCAACTTTTACATTACATTGTTTTATCAATAGTCTTCTGCTATTGGTTGATGTCCGACAATGCTTTGAAATTATTAGACATACAAACATTGTTTCCCTTCGTTCCATATACTCATATGCAGATGCTCTGCTTCACAAAATGATGAGAAGTACATTTCCCAACATACTTGCTACTCGCCATGCCCAAACACAATACAACCTACATGCCGTCAGCATCAATTACAAACAATTTATTTTACACGGTAGAAAACAATCGATTACCCTCCAGTTACCAGGTATACATATGACAATAAATCTACATTGTTCATCCTACGTGCAGTTGTGTGGACGCACTATCCCGATAATTATTATGTGACTGGCTCTCTCAAGTGCCTTTGATATAACTACCATGTGGCACTCCAGTCTTTATTCAAATGTATATGGAGCTCATTATCCATTTATCCGACATAAAAGAACTTCAAACTGCACTCACTTGGTGAGAGAATAAAGGAAATCGCTGCTAATTTGTTCTCATTTATGGTAACATATTGTACATTGTTGTCAAGAGCATTAGATAGGAGAGTGTTACACAACGCGATACTTGTGTTGGCAAGACAGCGGAGGTGTTTAATAACCCTTTATAGACATTCGGAGCCCGGGCGTTGGCAGAGATGGAACGGATTCCTAATCAGCTTCGATGGTCCCCTCAACACTATAATCAATGTGGTTAAGGAATTTAAGGATCAAGTGAAAAGTTTCATTCGGAGAAATAACCCCTCCGCAATAATTTACAGAAATGCCTAATCAATAGAACATTAGCTCCCTAAGCCTTTTCAATGTTCTCATGAACAGCAGTAGCATCATCTTTACCACCTATTGCAAAATTTGTTAATTCTGCGATATCTTGCACTCTGATGATTTAATTATCATAATGTATTCATCAGTAATAGCATCAATGTTGATTGTTAGCATTATGTATTCATCACTTATGAACTTTCTTCAGACTGTTTATGCATATGATTAAGGACCCTCCGAATGACCAATCATGTATTATAATGGTTCTTTTGCCATTCTTTCCCCTTGCATAACTATATTATCTACTTAATCTACACTTTGTTCATTGTTTTGATTTTTGATTGAGATTTGTGCGTTTTGACGAATTGCACTTTTCCTTTCAGCAGCTTTCCGAGGCGATTCGGGATCAAAGTCACAGAACGCTTGTGTCACGATATTGTGTGGTCCTCAGAGGTGTTTCCATTATTTATTAACTTCTCAGGTTTCCAGTGTTGGTTCAATACATAAATAACGTCATCTATTCTCTCCGTACTAGTGACTATTTTATTCACCATTGTTTTCGCTCAAGTGTTCGTGATTTTCATCAATCACTTTTAGTTGAGACCCTCTCAGCCACATTGACAGGTTCACATGTGACGAGTAGACTCTTATTGTTTTCTAGGATAATACATCTTTGTAGGTCAGTTGAAGCAGGCAATTGCCTGATGTACAGATGGAGAGATATAGGAATAGGGAGTTTCTTGGTAAACTCTCACAGTTTTTACCACCAGCTGTATCTCTTTAGGACGCTATCTTCCATGCTAATTGGGCTGGCAGGGGTCCTTTTCTGAAAGAGATGGTTTAGTGAGGATTTTCTTACAATTTCCCCATAGTTAGTTTGTAATTCAGTTGTAGCTTGTAAATTACAAAGACCAGCCTTCTCAGGACTGATCCTCAGTAGATAGGTGATGATAGGCTTGATATAGCTACACATACGTATAACTTTTTAGAATCAGAAAACCTGAACACCTTTTACCACCATAAACAACAAGTTTTCCCCATAGTTAGTTTGTAATTCAGTTGTAGCTTGTAAATTACAAAGACCAGCCTTCTCAGGACTGATCCTCAGTAGATAGGTGATAGGCTTGATATAGCTACACATATGTATAACTTTTTAGAATGAGAAAACCTGAACACCTTTTACCACCATAAACAACAAGTAAACACTTGACGGACGGCCCAACATTGCACAATTAGGTGGGATACAGTAGACAACACCAATTGGTACATACATTGGTATTACAGGTGAAATAAGTTTGACAACGAATCAGATTCGTCGCCAATATCATCAGAGTTGTAGATAACATCGAAATTGTCGTGGTAAGTAAAACGTAAGACTACACCCAACGAACGGCTAAAATACGTCAAATGCACTAGTTTCCGAGGAATGATTGAGGTTAAGCAACTTTTGCGTGTGATTGGTATCTGGATGAGTGACCTTCTGGGGACGTTATTTGGAGTGTATTCAGTGAGCAGGAGTTACAATGTTGTACGTGAAATTTGTTGGTATGCCTAGGCATGTAGTTAACAAAGTAATAATGGAGCTTGGGGTAAATTGTAGAAAGTGCCTGGGAATGCTACCTGAGGTATTAATAATTTATAATTAACGCTCTTTCATGTACCTTTATGGATCGAGAAAAAAAAACCCACATCCAAAGGTCTTTTTAAGCATTGTAAAACTCACCTTTAGCAAACACTTGGAGAAGGAAGAAGAAATAACACGAGGTTTTGATCTGTTGGTTCAAAGGCTGGGACATAAAATCAAGTGTTATCGCTCGGCGGCCTTTGAATCGCCTCTGTTAGCTGTGATCTTTACACTTTTGGTTGAGCTTTCTCAGAAATTTCAAAATTTCTCTGACTTCGAAACATTGGACCCAAAAGGTTAACAGGGAGAGGCTCTCTTTTGACTTTGTTTTTCCTGATACAGCACTATCTACAAATCGACATGCACGCTAAGCGGTACAATGTCTCACTGGAACAACTATGGAGCTCAGATATGTGTCATAATGGCTAATCAATGTACGAGTGGCTCTCTTTTGACTTTGTTTTTCCTGATACAGCACTATCTACAAATCGACATGCACGCTAAGCGGTACAATGTCTCACTGGAACAACAATGGAGCTCAGATATGTGTCATAATGGCTAATCAATGTACGAGCAATCATGATAATGACTGCAACGTGATTTCTTCTCGATAACAATAGGATGAAAAATGGCATAATTTCCTTCATGGAGGAAATGAGTGTGGGGTCTAATCTTTTATCAGGTTATGCGAATATTGCACAACTCTCGTCTTACGTAGCCATAATGGCATATTAAACTAGGAAGAAGAAATAACACGAGGTTTTGATCTGTTGGTTCAAAGGCTGGGACATAAAATCAAGTGTTATCGCTCGGCGGCCTTTGAATCACCTGTGTTAGCTGTGATCTTTACACTTTTGATTGAGCTTTCTCAGAAATTTCAAAATTTCTCTGACTTCGAAACATTGGAACCCAAAAGGTTAACGGGGAGATTCAAAAAGTCTGACGTCAGCTTTTAATAATGTTCTTTTAAACCTAGTTTCATTAGATTCTGGAAATCTGGATAAGCCTCTGTAACAACAATAAATTTATGTGTTCCTTAAAAAAATTTAAAATAACAATCAATTTACATACAGCTGTCTTGAGAAGTGACGAAATGATGACACTCTGTCTCGTTCTATTAAACCTAACAAGCATGGGTCACGATTTTGCAGCTCAATTAATTGTAACTATATTTCAAATCAGGGCAGAAAAAGGCAATAATGAATGATGGATCTCTTAGCACAACTCGATATACGAATGTCAATTTAAAATATATTGATGTCAACTAGAAATAGACAATTTACTGGATGACAATAGATGACGTTCAAGTCAAAATTGTCGAAGACCTTTTCAACTACCTCACAGTCTCACACCCAATTCTACGATAATATTCAAATGAGTATTCTAGATCACGATAGAATGGCGCTTGTCCATAATTATGTGTTGAAATACAACGGCATACTAGAGCTAGTTGTGACCAAAATGACCTTGCAAATAGATTCTTCTTTTGAATCCTCCAAGTTCCAAAGTCGTGTCTGGTTTGATAGCCTGAAGAGATCCAGAGAAATTCTTTTTGTATATCTAATACTTTAATTTTCACAGAGATTTATCAGTGTGCAATCGTTTTCTTTTGTGTTAAATCTGTTGTGTATCTGTATTAAAAATATTAACTTTGTTCAAAATTTGGTATTTAGAGAAAAAGCCAGCCTAGTTGGCTTGAAAGGTGGTGCCTTGTAAGCCCTAGGTCACGGATCCGATTTCCGCCCTGGGCGAACTTCAAGACCTCCGTTGTTAAAGTCCCCTCTATCAAACATTAGCTAATGACATGCCTAACTGTAGAGTACAGAGAAAAAGAAGACAAGTGAAGCTCCATTATACCCAACGCAAACAGATTAAATGTCTATAAAAGGTGGTGCAACGCCCAGTTGTAAAATAAGAGACATTATGAAATCAGCGTGAAAGATTTGTGCTAATAGTAATTTAATAATTAATTTTGCAAGATTTGATTAAGCACTTTAAAATATGGAATTCTAATTCCTTATGTTGCAAAAATTATGAACACCGCGTTTTAGTTTGTGACAGGTATTATTCTTGTACCATGTAGCATACAAGATCTACTTCTGAGCCGTAAGGTCGGATTTGTATACAAAACACAAGATTTGACCTTGTAACGATTGTTGCTTTTTTATCTCCTTGCTTGTGTTTCGAGTTTTTGGTCAATTGCTTCGTAATGAGAAGTGGCCCATTTTACTGAGCTAACTGGGCTTAACCCTCACGGAGCCTTTGAAGTTGCCAAATCTTGGGCAAATTTAATACCTGGGGTCTACAGAGAAGAATATTTTTCTCTACTTACCCGAATATTTTTGTGTCCATAGCTTTTTCTTTTCCTTGACCTGAAAGCAAATAGAATTCAATCATTAGATTCATTAGTGAACAACCCATATTATTCCGTTTATTGATGTTCTTTGTTTTGTCTGCTTTCAGATGTTAATTTGGCTGTTTTAAAGTCATCCATTGAGTCTGGTAAGTTAAATGTGGTAGGGATCATCTCAAAAAGACCAATTTGATAGCGACTGAAAGGAAACGGACTCTCACTTTTATAATTTATCTCTGATATAAATTCTATAGAATCTATAGGATTGATCTAATCACCACCCACTTTCCACACTCATATACAAAGTGTTGAGCGATCAATGAGGTAAACAAATTAAATTATGTACGTATGCACTTATTTATTCCACATAAGAGTATACTACGTAGATTATAGATTATTGAATAACTGTTCAGGTGGCATAGTCTTTAATCTGCTGATGACTCAAACACTTATCTTCTACCTCTACATATCAATATCAGATCAAGATTAGATCGATCAACTCCACTCTTTATCTTTAGAACATACTGGGTGTAAGCATTTTTTTTTTTTTATTTATTATTTTCTCTTAATGTTCGGGTTTATCTTGATCGAAGTATCGGATACTCGTATTAAGCAGAGTATCAACTGAAGGGTAAATAAGCATACCTATTGAAGTTACCCAAAGGGGACCAAAAAGTCAAAAACCCTTTGTTCCCGTAAGACAGAAAAGTTTCAACAGGACGTTTCAAAAGAGCATTTTTAACATTTACATTTTACTGTTGAATAGTATACTCAACATAAGAGTATACTACGTAGATAATAGATTATTGAATAACTGTTCAGGTGGCATAATCTTTAATCTGCTGATGACTCAAACACTTATCTTCTACCTCTACATATCAATATCAGATCGAGATTAGATCGATCAACTCCACACTTCGTTAATCTCTTTATCTTTAGAACATACTGGGTGTAAGCATTTTTCCATTACTATGTTATTTATTATTTTCTCATGTTCGGGTTTATCTTGATCGAAGTATTGGATACTCGTATTAAGCAGAGTATCAACTGAAGGGTAAATAAGTATACCTATTGAAGTTAACCAGAGGGGATCAAAAACCCTTTGTTCGCGTAAGACAGAAAAGTTTCAACAGGACGTTTCAAAAGAGCATTTTTAACATTTACATTTTACTGTTGAAATGTGGACACCTCTTGGTGACTTGAGTGAAGAAAAGAAAGGATTCGACCACATGAGTTATTGAGTTGCACCAATATTCCAATAGAATTAGACATGTGTGCGTGTGCTAGGCTACCCCACAATCAACCGCCCGCACTCGCTGACAGGCAGAAGTGTGAGTGACATACATATCAAGACAAATTAACCAACCTAAAACACATCCCCAGGCATTGGAATCAAACGAATGAACCAAACACTTGTTTCATTCATTGGGCAATCGCACAATGGACGTATAAGTTCCTTCTTTGTCGATGTCTCGGCAAGATATAGATTGGAGGGACGTATAAGTTCCTTCTTTGTCGATGTCTCGGCAAGATATAGATTGGAGACTATAGGACAGGGATTTCCAACTTCCATGTGTATGCGGGCCACATGCTACATAAGTTACCTCGCGGGCCACATACACAGGGAAGCAGGCCGATATCCAGGATTTTCTTGAGGGGATTGGGGGTGGATGCTCGATTTTCGGAGTCCATCCCACAGTAAAAGAACAAGTAACACCATCGCTTCTCGGCCTTTTGGCTAAGATCAAAGTGTAGTAAAAGAACAAGAATCAAGCCCGAGGAGGCCCAAAGCTTCGCGGGCCACAAAAAGGGTCTGGCGGATCACATGTGGCGCGCGGACCGCTAGTTGGAAATTGCTGGACTAGGAGATAGCGTATCAATGCATGTGAACCAAACCATGCTGAATTATATCTCGGATGACGCACACATCACAAGTGTCCTTATGAAGACGAAGGACAAGAACATGAGTGACTCGCTAGGAGTTTCACCATAAAAAGAACAACAGGTTTGTTGTGTCTTTTTTGTGTGTGCTATGTGGTGTGTCTCAATGATGTGTCATAACACCGATACCGCTCCGATAGGACACGCAATGATTTCTTGGATAGTGTCTTGTCAGATGAGGAACGGGGGTGTGCATGGAACAAGATGAACATGATGTAACTTCCGAGACATACTGTATGTAGGGTGGAAGTAATGTATGTACAATTGTACATACTCGTACGAGTAAAGAAGTGAAGAGAAGAGACTGGACTCACTGTTAAACAGATCACACTTGGTGGGAACATTTCGATACCTGAACACCACAACCATCTGACTCAACCTTTGTATGGCCGTACATACTAGAAAACATATTACACCCTGTTTAAAAGTGAGATACTTTAGGTATATTTTTATCTAGTCGCGTCAACCCACTGCTAGCAAGATCTAGCATCCCAACTTTTTTGATACCTTGGTCACGAGTAGACAAGGGACAACGGGATTTCAATAAATTCAAATTCTGTTGAGACATAACTGTTTTATTTTCTGTTCGGGTAAGATTACAGAGAAACGTGTTATGTATTCCTACTCTGGTCAGAGACTAGGCGAGGGAGGGTACTAGTGTCTTTTATGGCATCCGAGGAATGCATCTGAACACAAATACCTTGTACCAAATCGAGAGATACCGAGGTAACCTGAAACAAATCCGTTCAACGGAGATATTGTAGTGTCATTGTGTTATTAAATTTATTATACCTACAATTGGAGGTACATGACTTGATGTGCGTATAAGCTGAGTCTATTGGGTTGGTGTTAGTGATTCATAGAAGGTACCTACAGATACCTACATCAGAAACATAACTTCAATAGTCGCTGATTTCCTGTTGACAAATTTCTGATATTGGTATGAGTCAATGGACCAACTGGTCTAGAAGTCCATTCCTGAAAGGGATCATGTTTACAAGCTATTATACCTCTTAACAAGGGATTTTTTTTTCAATCACACCAAAGTCTGTTCATAGCAAACTAGTGTGCTATAAACCTATTTATTACCTAATATGCATTTCGAATACATCCATAGAGGATTAAAAATTTTCTCTCGTGAATATTGAATCCATATTTTAAGTTTTAACAATGAAAGAATTCAAGAGAGGAAGCGTTGTATTGAAAAGTCCCATTGATGAGTAGAGTATGTTGCGTGTTCTCTCAATGCTTGCAAAGTTAAAGTCGTGTATTTTTTACTCTCATAAAACGAGAGGCTAAATTTAGAAGCTCTTCTTCATACAAATATGCCAAAATCTGGGAGTTGCTCTCCCTTCTCTGTCTTGTACATTGTTTCGAATGCCGGCTTCTCATCAGTTGTGCAAGTTGTGTTGTTTTCGTCAGTTGCTTGAGAAGTGACTGATATCTTGTCCAGTTTTCTTTCCGATCCTATCTATTCATATAAAGACGTAAATTTTGCATCTCTGGACATAATAACTAGAGTTATTTGAAGATAAAATATATACAGTTGCGTAGTTTTTCGACACTCACACGCTATATTTTAAGCCAATCCTTATATTGCTCATCAAAGTGCCAATAAAATATATTTAATTAAAAAATAAAATAAGAAGAATGTGAACTTTAACTACAAAATCATGTCGCTCCGAACAGTCCGAATTAATTGTGTCAATTATCTAGTTATCATTGTTTCTCAGAACCTGTGCGTTCGCAGTTCGCACCCACGATTTCCATTGTAGGCCTATTTCTTTGTCTACTACATATTACATCACTAGTAGGTATCGGTTACACTGTGCTGTTTACTTGTGAGATCACATTTGCCTGTGTTTCATTCGAACTACTTTATACGAATACTACGGGCGTAATTTGTGGTTCTTCTACAATTCCTCTAATGTCTTGACTTGTAGAATTGTACTTTTTCTTCGAAGAGGACCTCACACACGATATCGATGATTTTATGGAGAAAAGATACTTACAGACTAACCTTCTTTTGACATGTAGTCTTTCAATTTCCTTTGATTCCTACCCAAGAAAATCTCCCAAAGTCAAATGTGAGACTATGCTACTCGGTCATATTATGAGTAGTCTGTCTTCAGAATCTCCTTTGACGAAGAATTCCCACCCAAAAGATATTGCCTGAGTCATACTATGGTCGGTGATTAAATGAGTATCTCACTTTTGCGAGTCAGCTTTACTATGGTGATTAAATGAGTATGTATGTTCACTATATTATTCATATCTATCAATGACTATCTTATCTATCTATCTTCACACGCGTTACTTATCTCCCTGTGCACTCTGCAATTGCATCTTCTTGATTTGGTCTGATCTCATTGTCGTCATGGCTAGGTGGAATGTTATCAATAAGCTATTATCGTGTTATCAATGGAATGCTTTGTCTTGGATTTCCTTGTTGTTTTCGTTGCACTATTTATATTGCGCAATTAACAACTGAATAACATGGGGGCGAACTTGAACGATCTTGTATTGTTAAGGAAAAAGAAATTGAATCAAGATTTAGCTCAGAACATACTGTCAGTAGGTCAGGATGTGACTATTTTCCCTCCCTTCTCACTGTGTGCATAATATGGAATAGATTAAGTTTAATTAAATTGCATTATTTTTCATTTGGAATTCCTGTCTTCCTCTTAATAAATGCAGGCTCTTTTCATCCAGGATAATGTTCTCACCCACAAATTTCATGATTTTACTAACTTTACCACAAATATATTTTCACCTGAAGTATTTCAAACTAATCGTCCAACCACAAATACCATCAGCTTGGACCCCCTCCCCCCTTGATTCGTAGATTCCTACTATTTCCGTTCTTTGTGTGCTATTCAAAATTTGGTAGAAATTGTTTGTTTTATAACTAAGAAGTCTAAGAAAAGAACTCCTAATGTTGACTATTGTGACCAGTGTTTGCCTATGGGTGGTGCTGATTTTGATCAAGTTTTTCATTCTGATCAAACTGTATGATTCCAACATATTCCCGATATCATTTGACAACGAATCAGATTCGTCGCCAATATCATCAGAGTTGTAGATAACATCGAAATTGTCGTGGTAAGTAAGACGTAAGACTACACTCAACGAACGGCTAAAATACGTCAAATGCACTAGTTTCCGAGGAATGATTGAGGTTAAGCAACGTTTGCGTGTGATTGGTATCTGGATGAGTGACCTTCTGGGGATGTTATTTGGAGTGTATTCAGTGAGCAGGATTTTAAAAGTTCTCATGACGTACGTTACAATGTTGTACGTGAAAATTGCTGGTATGCCTAGTTAACAAAGTAATAATGGAGCTTGGGGTAGGTTGTAGAAAGTGCCTGGGAATGCTACCTGAGGTATTATTAATTAATTAATAATTATAATGAACGCTCTTTCATGTACCTTTATGGATCGAGAATAAAAACCCACGTCCAAAGGTCTTTTTAAGCATTGAACTCACCTTTAGCAAACACTTGGAGTGAAATGATGGCTTTCGTATCACCATGAATGTTCTCGGCCAGAACTCCGTACGTTCCCGTATAGTCTAGCTTTACGTTCGGGATTTCAAGGCGGTACTGTCCATCCGAGCCGACTTGATGAAACACTTGCCCGTCCCGATAATAGTCCGGCTAAAAACACAAAATGGAAAGGACGATGTTCAAAGTTAAATCCGGCTAAAAACAAAACGGAGTACAGAGTTAAATCCGGCTCAACTTATTTACAGGTTGAAAATTTATTTCGTTAAAAAAGGAAGAAGCAGAATAAAGCAAATTTAAATTGTGATGATAAGGGTAATCGAATTTGAAAAGGCACTACAAATTGGGTTATATGGGTTTATAATTTTTCAAAAAATGTCCCTACCACATCGGACGCAACACAGATTAAAAAAATTACTTGTAATTATTGTACCTATCTTATCTGATATTTACCTCTAGGTAAAAAAGTGATGATTTATTTTATTGAAAAATAATGATAAATTTTCACTAGGGGAATAAATATCAATATGGTATTCTATTGATATTTTTTTATGGCCACAAAAATGTAATGTCATGAAAAAATTGTTTAGATGTAAAGTTATCGAGAAAAGGGTGTTTTTTTTCTAAAAAAAAATACACTGATGAAAGTTAATTATTGAATTTCTGGTTGATCACTCTCGTATTTCCGAACACGAACTAATCTGGGTTAAAACGAAACCTGTACCGTTTAGTTGTTTACTACTATTTTTTTAGTCACTCCATTAGGTACTGACCAACTCAAAATCTCAAATGCATTTCTCTTCTCAATAATTTCTCTGATCCATCGGGTTATCAGAGAACCTACTATACCTTTATCATTCCAAATAATACAAGAAATCCTATTGGTCAAGAAAAAACTACAAGCTCAGTATAGAGCTTAGGTATGTGTGTGTATCTGATGTGCGCATTCAAGGACAGAAAACTACACAGTTTCACATGTGAGGGAGAGAGAGTTTCGTGCACAGAGAAGCACGGTGTACGGCTTTTCTGAACGTATTCTTTACTTTTTTCGACGAGTTTTTGTTTATTTTTTTGTCATGAAATTATTTTTGTGTACTAAAAAAATAATTGAGAGGTAAGAACTATTGAAAAATTCAGCACTGTTTGTAGCCCAACTTCACAGAGTTGTGCAAATAGGCGTAATCCCGCGACCCGCGTAACTTGCCTTGATTCTGTGACGTCTCCCTCCATTTTTCACAATTTTGAGGTTATGTTCTTTGTGTTTGTAAATTATTGTACTCCCTCCATTTTTTCCCCGTCTACATTTTGAGGTTTTGTGATTTCTCTGGTAAGAGTAGAATGGTTATCTCTTTTCCCCACTTTATCCACTTTTCTTTTCCTTCTACTCCTTCGTCCGTGATTTCCCCCTCCTAAAAGTTTAAATTATTTGACCTTTTTTTCTAAATAAATTACTTAAATGTTTCTTTTTCAAGAACTAAGACGGAAATTGTCCCATTAGCAATTAGTAATCGATTTCCTCGATCCTATATATAACTCTGATGAGGATATTTTTATTTAACCCTTTTTTCGACACTAATTTCAACTTCAATTAGAATTTTGTCTTGTTTATTGACTATGAAAAAAATAGATCAATTACCTACATAGTTATGCATAAATTACATAAATCGTCAAGAAGGGTGAATTATCATTCTTCGATTAGTAGGAGGTACTCCTATCTTAATGACGTACGAGTATGTCCCGGAAATTCAATAACATATTATCTCTTCATTATCCATGTTCGATTTCACATTGTTTAATGTCACACAAATAACAATTCCTCGATGTTGTCAACACTTTGAAGTGTCAAATAGAACACCGCTATATTTCTCAAGCGACACATAATGGCAATAGTCACCACCCTCTGTGAACTTTGGCTTTTCTTGGACTTTTCCTGGTTCAAGCCTGTCGGTTGTGATTTATCTCTTAGCTTTAACGGCTTTGATGACAATAGTGTTTTGTGCGCCCTTTATCTTAAGAACTTGGCCCTATAAATCCGGAGGGAGGCAGTGATATACTGTCGCGTAAAGTGAGCCCTTTGTCTTGGGAAAATTTCTCGACATGAAAATCTATTGATTTATCTTGGGTTCGGCCTTTCTTTGTCGCCTTCCTTTTTGAATTCCTCTGCGTATGATATGATAATGATGTCTATATTGAAAATTTCCCCATTTACTTCATGATTGTAGTATGGCAAGGATAGGTTAACCTATTGGTCCTATTGTATTGGCTACAATTAGCAGGGTGCTAAGTGACGCAAACATTGATTTAATACATTGCGTTTCCCTTGTGCTCTTTAATGCTCAGATTTCACTCTTGTATTTCTTAGTGCTCAATTTACAAGCATTGAATTGAACTTTGACGTCGAACTGTGATTTTATATTGTTCAATAACATAACTGATGCTCTAATCGACTGTTACATTAATGAATGAATGCTATTAAGAATCGTGCTTTCCGATAGTTACAATTAGCCTCTTTTTGTGAACCACTTAGAATTACCGGTAGCTTAAGAGTTAAGAGGTTGTTTTTAAAATGTCAGCTACATTATATTTATCTCGATGGGTGTCAGCTGAATTGAACATGAGACTCGCGGAAATTGTGCTGGTTTATGCTAATTTTAATCACGGAGTGAAGTGTTAAGAGATGTGTTAATTTCAAATTGATTAACACTTACACGTTGATGGAAATTCAACGTATAAGGCCTTAATGAGGTAATTTAATTGAATATAATCCTAAATCGTTCAGCAAAACATGATTTGTTGATGGATAGAGATAGACTACGTTTATCATGATTAAAATATGGGTGTTGGTTGCAAATTTTCACCTGAAATGACGATGACGGTGGCACCTGTTGTGTTTCATGTTTCTCAGAAATTTTAATCGATTTGAGAGCTAAGCCTGATTCACACTATAGTGCCAGTCAAGGTCCAGTCACGGTCCGGTAACGGTCCGATCAAAATAGCTGAATTGAACATGAGACTCGCGGAAATTGTGCTGGTTTATGCTAATTTTAATCACGGAGTGAAGTGTTAAGAGATGTGTTAATTTGAAATTGATTAACTCTTACACGTTGATGGAAATTCAACGTATAAGGCCTTAATGAGCTAATTTCATTGAATATAATCCTAAATCGTTCAGCAAAACATGATTTGTTGATGGATAGAGATAGACTAGGTACGTTTATTATTATTAAAATATGGGTGTTGGTTGCAAATTTTCACCTGAAATAACGATGACGGTGGCACCTGTTGTGTTTCATGTTTCTCAGAAATTTTAATCGATTTGAGAGTTAGGATGGATTTGATAAGTAGTAAAGTGAAGTTTGTGTGTCGAGCAGAAAAGATGTATAAATAAATCCTAAAACTTACTCAACACAATAGAGACAGTTATGATTGGAAAGTTCGGATTTTGAAATCCTTCCCTATATTATTAGTTTAAATAGCCATTTTGATTCTTTCTATATTCCTTTAAAAAAGGTAGAATGGATATTTTAACTAGTGCAGTTCTCATCAAATAGACATACGTCTAATTAAAATGAATATAAAGAGTTGGAGAATAAAAGGTTTTGAGTAGACAATCTCCGGTCAATCACGACAGAGCTTTTTCTATTATACTCTGAAATGTTATAAGTCATATGATAAAAAGTAAATAGGTAGAGTAATTTATAAAACGAACGAGCTCATTTGTGGCTTGTGATATTGACTTCGGAGAAAATTCAAAGTTTGAGAGGAGCAGTTTGGATAGATACCGAGTTACCGAGGGATCTACAAGTCAGTCTAGACTGCAATATTATTTAAAAAAATAAATAAAAATAAACTTGAAATTGCCTATAGATTTTGTTGTCATCAGAAAATCTAGACAAAAACAAGATGGAATTAGTCAACACTGTGTACCAGAAATTGAACCAAACACATAGAGATTACCGAGGGATCTACAAGTCAGTCTAGACTGCAATATTATTTAAAAAAATAAATAAAAATAAACTTGAAATTGCCTATAGATTCTGTTGTCATCAGAAAATCTAGACAAAAACAAGATGGAATTAGTCAACACTGTGTACCAGAAATTGAACCAAACAAATTATTGGCGTATATTTTTGGAAACCATTAAACTTAAAGCCTGCCTTTATTGACATAGTCATGATTAATATGATAGTTCTGAAGGTATGAATAGTCTCAAGCCACCCCTTTGGTTCAAGCTCTAATATTTCAGTTCAACAATGTATTCATTTAAATAATTTATATCACAATATAAAAAATCTCTCTATTCTTATGACGACCAAATTGACAAAATATTCGTACAGGGTAGAGTAGTCCTTCTAATTTTTCTTCTCAAAAGCATAATTTATTTTAATCATTAATTTTTTAGTGAGTTAAATTGTGAAATTTTCCATTGTTTTTTCTCATATTTTTGGGGCGGCTAAGTCGAGGTTATTTTTACTGCTCGTTTTCTTTTTACATAAAAGAAGCTTGTTGATGTCGAATTTATTGTATAGTTAGCGAAAGACTTCATCGACGTACTGTCTTCTTCTTCAACGGTCAAGTGAGTTATGATTGTGGACATTTCTTTCAATGATCTTTACTGTTTTTATGTCTCGAGTTGAATCTCGAGTTTTCTTCAGTGTAAGTCAAATATCTGGACATCCTGTATATGAATGTCTAAATCCTAAATCAAAATAGTCTACTTGTCTAGAGGTTTAATGATACCCATTTATAGATTTCTATAATGGAAAACATTTCAATTTGAGAGACAAAAGTAACAGTAAACTATAAAATCCAATAGTGGAATACTTTATTATGAATTCAAATCGTTTGAGGGGTTTGTAGATTTTTTCCCATGCAGAAATGTGCATTTAGTTGTTTAACATCATGTCACCCATCTAAAATTTGTGTTGAAATACTCAGGCTAAGTTTTGTTTTTTTCTTTGTTTCAGATAAGTGATGATGGATAAGCTGAGTGATGACAACTGTCCGGTGTACAGGTGGAGAAGAATAGATGATCCTGCAGGTCCTCAACCACGACCTCGCCATGGACATCGTGCTGTCGCTATCAAGGATCTGATGTTGGTATTTGGAGGTGGCAATGAAGGTATTGTGGAAGAGTTGCATGTTTTCAATACAGCTACCAACCAATGGTTTATACCTACACTGAAGGGAGATATACCACCAGGATGTGCTGCCTATGGTATTGTAGTGGACAATACAAGAGTGTTGATATTTGGAGGCATGGTGGAGTACGGAAAATATTCAAGTGACCTTTACGAGTTGCAGGCGAGTAAGTGGGAATGGAAAAGATTGAAGCCAAAGCCACCTCGGTTCGGTAGTCCTCCTTGTCCTCGTCTTGGACACAGCTTCACACTCATTGGAAATAAAGTCTACTTGTTTGGAGGATTAGCAAATAGTGGAGGTGATGAGACGAAACCTACACCTTCATATAAATATCTGGATGATTTCTATACGTTGGAGCTCAAGTCTGGACACACCACAGTGTGGGATATGCCAGGAACTTATGGCGGCCTACCCTCCCCTAGAGAATCACACACAGCATGTAGTTGGACTGATGAATATAAAAATACAAAACTCATTATCTATGGTGGCATGAGTGGAAATAGACTGAGTGACTTGTTTATGTTAGATATCAATAGCATGACTTGGCAGAAACCACAAATCCTAGGACCTCAGCCTTTGCCCAGATCTCTGCATACAGCATGTGTCATTGGAGATCGGATGTTTATCTTCGGAGGATGGGTGCCTATATTGAAAGACGAATCTAGATCTCTACACGAGAAAGAATGGAAGTGTTCAAACCAACTCGCATGTTTGCATCTTCCTGAAATGACATGGGAAGATCTGTCAGTAGAAGTTACTGATGATTTCTTACCGAAGCCACGGGCTGGACATTGTGCTTCTGTAATAAATAGTAGAATGTATATCTGGTCTGGACGAGATGATTACAAGAAAGCTTGGAATAATCAAGTGTGCTGTAAAGACTTGTGGTATTTAGAAGTAGAGAAACCAGGTCCTCCTGGTAGAATTCAGTTGGTACGAGCTGCTACCAACAATTTGGAGATCTGTTGGCCAGGTCATCCTATTGCCGACTCCTACGCAATTTATTAGCTTAATTAAATTATTATATTGCGTTAATTAAATTATTGGCAGCGTTGTTAAAGTTTCTCAGCAAAGAGCACCATTTGTTCTTGTTTGTATTTTGTTCCTTGAAAGATATACAAAGTCACACGATCTATCTCTTTTACATTATTTATTACCTGGCGGATAAGATAGAAAAGAAATCAAATAATATAGGTAGATGTTACGTACTAACAGTTTCTTACAACTTATCATATGGGAACAAGTAATCTTATTGTGCAAGTGAAACAAGAAACATAAATACTTAAAGGGACTGTAGGGAGTCGAAGCTTCATTTTCGTCATCCAAATCTTCAACAGGAAGAAAAGAAGCCGTTATAGACATGTTTAATAGCTAACTCTGGACAGTATAGGCTGAAAGCTGTTGAAATTTTGTAGAGGCATTTAAAAGTTTCATTTCAACTCAACACACAAATGGGCTTTGGTTTGGGTACCCTAATAGGTTAGTGAATTGCAGAAAGTAATAGTTCTAATAGCAGAGATTAATAGTGTGCTAGGGTACATAATAACGTTTGGTACGACGCTAAGATATCTATCTCAGCTTATCTGATTTAATCTACTCAGTATCTTGATTGTTCACTGGTTCTCATGTAGCTTCACAAAACAACATTACGGACGATTCTTATGTTGATCTCCGAGCTTAAAGGTCCAATAGGTAGTAGAGGGAAGGTTACTATTTTGTCCAAATAGGGAACGCCACGCATTGTTCATCCTACGTGCAGTTGTGTGGACGCACTATCCCGATAATTATTATGTGACTGGCTCTCTCAAGTGCCTTTGATATAACTAGCATGTGGCACTCCAGTCTCTATTCAAATGTATATGGAGCTCATTATCCATTTTATCCGACATAAAGAGAACTTCAAACTGCACTCACTTGGTGAGAGAATAAAGGAAATCGCTGCTAATTTGTTCTCATTTATAGTAACATATTGTACATTGTTGTCAAGAGCATTAGATAGGAGAGTGTTACACAACGCGATACTTGTGTTGGCAACACAGCGGAGGTGTTTAATAACCCTTTATAGATATTCGGAGCCCGGGCGTTGGCAAAGATGGAACGGATTCCTCGTAATCAGCTTCGATGGTCCCCTCAACACTATCAATGTGGTTAAGGAATTTAATGATCAAGTAAAAGGTTTCATTCGGAGAAATAACCCCTCCGCAATAATTTACAGAAATGCCTAATCAATAGAACATTAGCTCCCTAAGCCTTTTCAATGTTCTCATGAACAGCAGTAGCATCATCTTTACCACCTATTGCAAAATTTGTTAATTCGGCGATATCTTGCACTCTGATGATTTAATTATCATAATGTATTAATCAGTAATAGCATCAATGCTGATTGTTAGCATTATGTATTCATCACTTATGATGTTTCTTCAGACTGTTTATGCATATGATTAAGGACCCTCCGAATGACCAATCGATCCATCATAATTATAATGGTTCTTTTACCTTTCTTTCCCCTTGCGTAACTACATTTAAAGTTTGAAAAAGATTATCTATACTTAATCTACACATTGTTCATTCTTTTGATTGAGATTTGTGCGCTTTGACGAATTGCACTTTTCCTCTGTAGTAAATTCTTTACCCATGGTCTCTTATTAGTCAATAGTCACCCACAATATTTATGCAACGATGAGGTATGGGAAAGATTTTATCGGTATGTTGTTAATTTGCAATGTAGTAAATTCTTTACCCATGGTCTCTTATTAGTCAATAGTCACCCACAATATTTATGCAACGATGAGGTATGGGAAAGATTTTATCTGTATGTTGTTAATATGCAATTTTTTTTTTATGTTTTGTTAATATTTAAATTAATCAAAACCACTTGGTTATAGTTAGGTAGTAGCTTAGGCGCCGCTCTAGGAGTTATCTATGTGTTAATATTAGCCACCACTCCTCATCTCTTATCTGATTTAATCTACTCAGTATCTTGATTGTTCACTGGTTCTCATGTAGCTTCACAAAACAACATTACGGACGATTCTTATGTTCTGTTGATCTCCGAGCTTAAAGGTCTAATAGGTAGTAGAGGGAAGGTTACTATTTTGTCCAAATAGGGAACGCCACAGCAAGGACGATTGATGACTCATTGGCCGACCGGACTAAAACACTCGTGCCGTATGTCTAAATATAAAACTCGGCGGGGACTTGATTCGGACGCGCGTTAACCGACTTGGGTGAATATAGAGCTACATCAGCTAGATGCTTAAGTAGGTACTAAATCTGATTCTTATCCTTGTCTTCGGGTGTAAAATAAATTTATGTTGCTGAAATCGGCATTACCCGAGCAACATAAACCGATTTGGTATTTCGGAGATTGAACTTTGTGATAATTACGTTTCAGTGGACTGAATTATGTTCCCTACTCCCGCAACTAGTGGTATGAACCTCATTCTAGAAAGAAGCCATGAAAAAATCTTGCACACAAAAAGATCTCATGCTAGCAAACCCAAAAGCCATTCACGTTGGCATCTTTTGTAAATTCAAGATTGACTTCTTGTTTGTTTCTGTG
This sequence comes from Diaphorina citri, assembly GCF_000475195.1. NCBI lineage: Eukaryota > Metazoa > Arthropoda > Insecta > Hemiptera > Psyllidae > Diaphorina > Diaphorina citri. The sequence goes on along the minus strand of NW_007378544.1, from coordinate 26,078 downwards.
GATATTTAATTGATTTGCCAATGAGATGCTTAAGTAGAAACTGTGATAAAGATAGCTATTATTTTGTATCTGATCTGATCCATATTACAGTACTAGGTACACCTTTGAAACTTTTCATATCATGTCTTAGTCGTGTGAACATTTTATCTTTGCATTGAAAAACTATAACTTATTCTTAGTAACATGTCTTTGTATTACCTCTGGGTGAATATGGATCTAGATGCATATTGATCTAGAGATGAATATGGAGCTAGATCAGCTAGATGTCTGGGTGAATATGGATCTAGGTGCATATTGATCTAGAGGTGAATATGGAGCTAGATCAGCTAGATGTCTGGGTGAATATGGATCTAGATGCATATTGATCTAGAGATGACTATGGATCTAGAGAGATAGACTAGACTAGAATATTCACAGGACAACATCGAATTTGATCCAGAACATACACGATAAAATGTGAAATCCAAGCAAAAAAGGCAAAGGTAACATGACATGTACAGTTTTCCCCTCTCTAAGGCGGTTTATATCTAGATTATCTAGCCGATTCTAGCCGGATGATAGGTTGTTCGCGGGGTCTCCTCGGGCGAAATAGATCATGCTCTACCGTTTGATAGCTTTGACCTGTACAGGTGAACTCATTTAAAGATTAGATCCACCATTCACAACATACAGTAGGATCTGTTAAAGCTCCCTACAGTAGGACTTGTAAACTTGTCAGAAGACTTTGAAGGACAACACATTTGAATGGTTTATGTACTCAGGCCGAGTGACTGATGGAAATTTAGATTTCGCAAAAAGTAAAGGAGTTCCAAGTTGAATTTATTCTAAGTCACGACATGACGACACGGTTTTCATAAGAATAAGTTGGAACGTTGAGCTTAAAGAAAACTCCCAAAAACTTCCTAGCGTATACAAACTTAAGGGCTGAGCATATTGTAAAATTCAGTGATCTGCCCTAGTTCAAAAGGGACTCCAATAATATTGTCTCCCTGGATAAGCCGGTATGATAACAAGTATGCATTTCACGCACTTCTATCAGCGGAAAATTTTCGATCCAGACAAATCAGCACAAATGTATCTTAGTGACGCGTCTTTCAAACTTAACAGATTGGACAAAAACACAAAAGAGAGAAGTATTCCCTGATTTTATATCCAAACCGTATATCTTATGGTTAAAATCCATTTACTTAAAAACTATAGTCGGACATTTCAACATCAGCACGAATTTCTACTCTTCTCACCAACTTCTCGGTTGCTCCTTGGATTTTATTTCTCTTAAAAATCTGCTAATTTTTACACACGATTTTTTCCTCTCTACTTAGTAGGTAGATATACATATTACATTTTCCATAAAAGGAAAATACATCCTAATGAGCTGGGTATACAAGTCATGTAATCTTTGCACTCATTGGTGTAAAGCTGGTGGTTATACCCGGGTCCAATATCCAATGCCCTATACTAGGACGGAATACCATTTTGTAGACGAGAAAATCAAGCTAAAACTGCTAAAAGTTATGAAAATTAAGAAGCGCGGCAGCGGTCCGCCCCGCCAAGTCAAAAAGTTTGACAGCTTTTACATTGCCAGGCTTACCCATATTAATTGCAAACAAACTCCGTTTTCCCAGCTGATTCACCAGATTCTGAGGAAAAGCTTCATTTTCCTAAAGCTCTTCAATTTTCATACTTTTCATGTTTTCTTTCTGACAACAGTTATGTAAGTATCTACCTACTTGTACATTGAAATAAGTAGTTGTAAGGAACTTTGGACCCGGGTTCAAGTCTACTTGCCATTTTGTAGACGAGAAAATCAAGCTAAAACTGCTAAAAGTTATGAAAATTAAGAAGCGCGGCAGCGGTCCGCCCCGCCAAGTCAAAACAGTTTGACAGCTTTTACATTGCCAGGCTTACCCATATTAATTGTAAACAAACTCCGTTTTCCCAGCTGATTCACCAGATTCTGAGGAAAAGCTTCATTTCCCTAAAGCTCTTCAATTTTCATACTTTTCATGTTTTCTTTCTGACAACAGTTATGTAATTATCTACCTACTTGTACATTGAAATAAGTAGTTGTAAGGAACTTTGGACCCGGGTTCAAGTCTACTTGACTATTTTCAAGTTACCAGCACGTCTCAGTAATTAGGCACTTGCGAATCTCTGCCAAGTTGAGTTTGTGCTGCTGTGTTGTAAAGGTTACGTTTTCAGTTTGCCACCACGAGGATTTGAATCGGTGAATTGAAAAAAGAATCTAGGTACCTACTTAGGGCCTATATCGCCATCGGTGGATAGAAAATGAAATAAAATCTAAATCGTATCTATGTAGGAACTAGGTAGTTACTTTGCATGAAACTTTTTTTACCCTTTAGAGGAGGAGTTGTCTTCCTTCTCCTATGGGCAGACAACCCTTATGGAATATTAAAGGGATTGCCCGCTCACCAACCCTTCAAATTTGTAGACCTACTTGAAATTTTTGGAAATTATTGGTAAAAGGAATAAATGTCTATAGAAGTTACCTACATATATCTTGGTGGAGATGGTTACGAAGTTACGATCATTTGGTTCTCAAGCTCCAATGGGTGAATATGGATCTAGATGCATATTGATCTAGAGATGAATATGGAGCTAGATCAGCTAGATGTATATCTAGGTATGTACTTCAGTTCCTCGGTACTAGGAGGTTCGGGACGGAAGTCGGTATGGGCTATCTGCTTACAAACTTAAGTAGGTACTAAATCTGATTCTTATCCTTGTCTTCGGGTGTAAAATAAATTTATGTTGCTGAAATCGGCATTACCCGAGCAACATGAACCGATTTGGTATTTCGGAGATTGAACTTTGTGATAATTATGTTTCAGTGGACTGAATTATGTTCCCTACTCCCGCAACTAGTGGTATGAACCTCATTCTAGAAAGAAGCCGTGAAAAAACCTTGCACACAAGAAGATCTCATGCTAGCAAACCCAAAAGCCATTCACGTTGGCATCTTTTGTAAATTCAAGATTGACTTCTTGTTTGTTCCTGTGGATATTTAATTGATTTACCAATGAGATGCTTAAGTAGAAACTGTGATAAAGGTAATAGCTATTATTTTGTATCTGATCCATATTACAGTACTTAGGTACACCTTTGAAACTTTTCATATCATGTCTTAGTCGTGTGAACATTTTATCTTTGCATTGAAAAACTATAACTTCTTAGTAACATGTCTTTGTATTACACATTACATGTTAGCTTCGAGCTTTGAGATTAGCGATAGATAAACTTCTATCCGGCGATCTTAATGAGTCAAAGTAAGTAATTAAAACCGGTAAAAGTTCAGAACTAGATGGCCATTACTACTCTTAACACGCATTGAAAGGGTATAGGCCTGGCCTTACCTTACCGAGATAATCACCTAATTACAGTAAATAACTATTTATTGTCTTAATATCAAAATTCAACAGCAATATACCATTATGAAAGACGACATTATGAAAATAGAGAGGGGCCACAAGTACCTACATATTAAAAAAAAAAAAGATCCTGAACGCCTTGATTCTATGCATCTTGCACCATAGATTGGTCTTCGGTCTCCTATCACTCTATCAGAAATCAGGATACCCAGACTGCTGGACTTCTCAGTTCCTTTTATTATTGTTGTTAACACCTTTGACAACGTTGAGTCTCTCAAGTCACTCATCTTCCAGGTCCATTAAGGTGGTTGCCACATGCCGCAACGCCACAGGGTTTGTCCATAATTTCATTTGTTCTATTCCAAATTCCAATTCTGTGTATAGCTTCTACCAACCCTGGGATCAAAGTACGTTTCATCGGGGCCACAACAATTTTTTTTTTTTTTTTTTTAAAGATCCTGAACGCCTTGATTCTATGCATCTTGCACCATAGATTGGTCTTCGGTCTCCTATCACTCTATGAGAAATCAGGATACCCAGACTGCTGGACTTCTCAGTTCCTTTTATTGTTGTTGTTAACACCTTTGACAACGTTGAGTCTCTCAAGTCACTCATCTTCCAGGTCCATTAAGGTGGTTGCCGCATGCCGCCACGCCACAGGGTTTGTCCATAATTTCATTTGTTCTATTCCAATTCTGTGTATAGCTTCTACCAACCCTGGGATCAAAGTACATTTCATTTGAACATGCCCAAGTTCAGCTCGGGTTATATTTTATGAACTGCTCAATGATAAATGTAACTTAATCAATCAATCCTCTTATCCCAACATTCTCTTAATGTAAATAGAAAGATGGAAACATTAGTGCTCTTGATGAGATCCTCCTCTCGTGTTCCTTAATGGTCCTTTCTCTCATCTCTTCCTGTCCTCTTTAATTGATGTTTGGGTCCACTTTCTTTTTCCAGCTTGTTCATTTAGATTATTTTCTGACACTTCTCTAATAAGTTCTTTGAGAGCATCTAGAGAAGTTCTCATAATTGGACTAAGTAGAGCCGCCTAAATAAATTGCTTTCCAAAGTAAGTGTGACACTGTAAAGGTGTGCCCACACATAGGCGACCGGCCATTGATCGACGTTGATCCACATCGATTCACAATAAATTTACATCGATCGATGCCCGTCGACTATGTGTGGACATGGACACACCTTTACTCAGGTAAACTTTGGAAAGAACTCCTTTCTTACGCTTAAATTTGGCCGATTTTGGACCCCGTATATTCACTTGACAAAGATATTGCTCCTAACAATTTGGCATAGATCACAAAACCACTTGACTTAAACAACATGTTACATGATCTGGAGAATCACAGATCGCGCTGCGAAACGTCAAGATGATCGGACTAGCTGGAAAAAGTGTGTTTCATTCATGATTTATACTGTTTTCTTTATGATAAATTATCTATCCTGTTGGTTGATTGTTGCTAACCAAAGTCAAAATTGATTTTTTACCAATATTCCTCTTGAGCTAGAAATGGCCCTACTACAGTCATTCATCAAGTGTGTTTTGAGAGACTGAAATCCGAGCACAAAGTACTCTCGATTCTGGAGGATTATAAATTCGGAACCTCCAATGATACCTACTGAGCATAGATATTATTTTTGCAATTCAAATATTGAAATAAAACATAATAATAGTTTAGAAATAGGCCTAACCACGGAGTGGGTATTTTATGCCTCAGATTTACCGATCTAAACAGTTATTTTGTCTGTTTGTCCGTTTGTTTGGTCTGCGATAACTCCCGAAAGGTTTGCCCGATTTTAACGAAATGCTGCAGACCTCAAGGACCCTAGTTAGCTCTTTAGAATGGGGAATCGATAGAGACTATGGGGACCCCCCGTAGGGAACCCTTTTCCGGGGCCTATAGTCATCGGATACTCGATATATCGAAGTTTAAAAACATCGATGTATCGAACATCGATGTTTTCGTCTCGATGTCCCAACCCTACTATAGTTCACTGAATCACTAGTTTGAAATTCGATACAATTCGGCGAAAAAAAATAATTAAACGCTGATAGTCCGACATGAGTGTAGGTTGTGCCAAGATGTAATTGCTTTTATTATAATAATAATAATAATAATAGACTCTTGAGTGGAAGGTAACCACTAGGCGAGGTTAACGCCGGAGGCGTTTTCTACCACCTAACCCTTAGAGCTCCATTATTATGTGGTCAAAATCTCAAATAAATGAGGATAAAATTCCATGCCTCGGCTGGGATCGAACCCACGCCCTCCTGTTTACCAGGCGAGCGTCTTGACCACTACGCTACCGAGGCAGGTACGTACGTAGGTAGGTATGTATCTTGTAGTTTTGATGATCATCATTGAGTAATCTAAACTAATGTAGATTCACACGTAATTTACACTTTAGTGGTGCACCTTTATTATGCTTAGAAAATAGTGTATTGCCAGACTGGATTTAAACATTGTAAGAATCACTGTAGGTAACTTAATCCAATTGGTGGACACCCTGTATATTAAAAGTTATCTATGTGTCTAGCTATAAATTAAGATAATATTAATTTTGATAGGAGACCCCTAACTGACTCGTCGTATTAGTGACATGGATATTCGAATCCTTATTTGGGCATATTGCAAAAAAATGCGTCAAGAAATTTCGAAAAACATGAACTAGGTATCCTCAGCGTAAGTCTAGGGAACTATGTATAAACACTGCAATAATGATGGCTGATAACAACAAGAAGAAATATGTAATTATAGGTATTTTACAAAACATAAAATCCTTAAGAGCCCTTGAAAAACAACAAACATGATGCTGTCGGTATTTAGGTAATTAATAACGTTGCATTCACGTATTGAGGCGAGTTTTAAGAAAAGCTCAAAGTTCCTCTATCTAGGGCTGAATAATGGAAAAAGCTCAAAAGAAATGCTTGGTTCTCAGGACTCTACTTTTCGCCTCAGACTTTCCAGAGAGATTCGATAAATTATGTACATCAAAAGTGTCCTTGGGGCCAATGTCAAGAAGTGTACGGTTTGGCCACTATTTAAGGCCATTTTTGAAAATAGGTAGCCTTAGTAAATAGTGTGCTTTGTTCAGGACTCTCGAGGTAGTCCTATTATTTCAGCAACATACCTACATAAATGGTTCTTTACAACACGAATGAAAATAAAAATGGTTCATTTCTGTACCGAAATGGTTTCCCTAGGTATATGAAAGAGAAATAAAATGTGAGGAATCAGCTCTTTGAGATTAACGTTAAACCGATTAATTGGGACCCGAACTCGAGTTAGCTTTTTGTTTTTATTTTATTGTATTTTTTATTTTATTTTATTGTATTTCTCCTTTTTTTATCAATTATGTAAACTGATCTCCTGTATTTTATTGTAAATGTAGATCTTTCAATTAAATTAAAAAATTAAAAAAATTATCTTAACTCCGTACACAAAAAGACCAATCTGAGGCTTTAGATGTAGGGGCAAATAGCCCTAAAAGTCGGGTTAAGCTTATACGAATCTACGAACACAAGTTAGATTAACCTACAATATTGATATTAATGGAGGATCGAACTAAACCTAATGCGCCCGATCAAAGATTTTACTCAATCCCATATTAATCCTGCTTCGTATGAACAAATGTATTCGTAACAACAAAATGTCATAAAAACAACTTCAAATCCTATACTCACGGTAAATTTGAAGCGTTCAGTTTTGGAATGTTTGCTGTCTGGCTAGTTCGACGGCCATTGGACTCTCTCTCTACAGTGACGGTACAATGGCTTTCCACCTTGCCTATCTCATTGGACGCTGTACACGTGTAGACCCCTTCCTCTTTTCTCGACGCATGAACCAGAGTGAAGTCTACATTGCCGTCGTGGTCTAACGTCATCACTTGACGTCGCGTCGGACGCAGCTTGACGCCGTTACGATGCCTGAAAACAAAGGAGAAAAATCAAATATATTTTAACCCTTTGCTACATTGCCGTCGTGGTCCAACGTCATCACTTGACGTCGCGTCGGACGCAGCTTGACGCCGTTACGATGCCTGAAAGCAAAGGAGAAAAATAAAATATATTTTTACCCTTTACGTTCTCCGTAACAAACGTCTAAACCTCGATGTAAACTACCAAAGAGTTAATTATTCCAAGAAAAGAGGTTTGATAGAGGAAACTGTAACAGTGGAGGCCTTATTGCCCCGAAATCGAAGAAAGAAGGAGGACAGGATAGGAGAAATCCAGTCTTTCCGAGAACGAATCTTATCTGTTTAGGATAAAGTTTGCCCTGGGAAGAAATCCAACCAGGTGAGCATAACCCTTTACGTTCTCCGTAACAAACGTCTAAACCTCGATGTAAACTACCAAAGAGTTAATTATTCCAAGAAAAGATGTTTGATAGAGGAAACTGTAACAGTGGAGGCCTTATTGCCCCGAAATCGAAGAAAGAAGGAGGACAGGATAAGAGTAATCCAGTCTTTCCGAGAACGAATCTTATCTGTTTAGGATAAAGTTTGCCCTGGGAAGAAATCCAACAAGGCGAGCGTCTTGACCACTACACCACTGAGGCACGCAATAAATGTCTTTAAGGACGCTGGCGCCCAAAGTAATGTGTCATCGGCAGTCTTCCCAACAGTATCCTTACCAGGTGATTCCCACACAAGGATATGCCTCCACATGGGCGGAGAATTTCAAGTCCTCATGCTCTCGTATGGTAATACTAGAGGGCAGCTCTATCGTGAACTCCGGCGCAATGTAGCCACGAATACCTTTGTCCACTATCAGACTGGCCTTGCACGTGACAGAGCCCCCTACGGAGTTGCTGGCAGTGACGCTGTATTCACCAGAGTCGTCCAGCTCCGTGTGACTGATCTCCAGAGTGTAGAAGTTGCCGTCCGTGATGAAATCGTGCCGATCTGAAAGCGATTAAATGGTTTCTTCAAATTGAATTGATCCCAAGGGCAGAGTAATACCTAGACCGTTGACAAGTGGAGTGTGCCTGAAGGCACATGATGTGTTCCAGGTACAGTGATTAGGTGATTAGATAGGACCTATCTGATAGGTTAATGTTGTTAAAATTGAGGTAAATCAAGAAGGTGGATACATTCCCTCAAGTTTGGGTCAACTTTAGGCCCCAAAAGCCAAAATAGCGGACACCATATAGAGCTGTGTCTACACATAGTCGACGCTGACTAAAACCGTACATTGCCTCGACAACATAGATTCACCCCCTTCACCTCGTCGATCGACGGGGTCGAATATCTGTGGACATGGACAGATGGACACAGCTTAAGAATAAATGAGTTCTGGCTTTGGTTCCATCCCCACGTTGGTAACGTTCTTGTTAAAACTGTAAGAAAATGCTTGGCAAAGCTTGTGCTTATTCCACACATAGTCGACGCCGACTAAAACCGTACATTGCCTCGACAACATAGATTCACCCTCTTCACCTTGTCTATCGATGGGGTCGAATATGTGTGGACATGGACACAGCTTAAGAATAAATGAGTTCTGGCTTTGGTTCTATCCCCACGTTGGTAACGTTCTTGTTAAAACTGTAAGAAAATGCTTGACAACGCTTGTGCTTATTCCATCTGTATCCCAGTGATTATGATGAGCCTTTGTCTTACCGTCTGGGAGTATCTGGGCGTCATCTTTGGCCCAGGTTACCGTGGCAACAGGAAACGCCACAATCTGACAGGTCAGTCTCACCGGGTAGGACACCTGGACTCTTCTGTCCCTCAGCCGCATTGTAAACTGGGGTGCTGTGTTCACTATGGGGCACGCCTCTTGAGTAATCCTGGAATCGGGAATGGTATAAATTAAATAGTAGGCACTCTCTTGATTTGGTGAAATGAGAAATATGTATAAAGATGTGGTAAAAGGAGTTCATAAGAAATTACTCCCCGTCTTCAATTCTCGAGGTCCGGCCCGCGGACACTTTTGATCATCATTAATTTTATTATGGAAGCTGTCTGCAAAATTTGAGCGACCAGTGGGCCTGTGGCTAAAGGTAAAGTTTAGAGAAGCGCTAGTTCCTTTTGAGCTTTTTCCCTGTATAGGCCTAATCAGCGGTACTTGGTCAGGAATAACGGCCGAACCGTACCCTCTCGAAACAGGGCCTAAGAATATTATTCATTGGTTGTGGTTCGAAGTATTCGGAATTCCATCTTGAATCGTCTTGAAGACCTAAATGCCGTCCGTGATGAAATCGTGCCGATCTGAAAGCGATTAAATGGTTTCTTCAAATTAAATTGATCCCAAGGGCAGAGTAATACCTAGACCCTTGACAAGTGGAGTGTGCCTGAAGGCATATGATGTGTTCCAGACTAAAACCGTACATTGCCTCGACAACATAGATTCACCCTCTTCACCTCGTCGATCGATGGGGTCGAATATGTGTGGACATGGACACAGCTTAAGAATAAATGAGTTCTGGCTTTGGTTCCATCCCCACGTTGGTAACGTTCTTGTTAAAAACTGTAAGAAAATGCTTGGCAACGCTTGTACTTATTCTACGTAGAATAAATGAAGTGGTCAGCAACAATGTACCAAGTCACGAGTACGCGTGATGTCCTAACAGCCAATTTAGATAAAGTGTCCGAAGAACCTCACATACCTCTAAATTACATACTGGTACATGGTTGTTGATAATGCTTGAGGAGAAAACTAAACATATTTACCTATTTCAGAGTGCCTACTGATGAATAAACTGTATTGGCAGGTATATCTTCTTATAATTTGAAATTTTATCTTTGTCAATAATGTCTGGTGTCAAATTTACTTAATTAGAGGTACTGACTGAGCAGTGGAAATCTAATGGCCAAATCCGGGACTCAACAGCTGATGGGTAAATTGGAATCAAAAATTCTTTGCTAGCTCTTTGTTTTGGTTGAAATTTCGAAAGTTAGTTAAAGCCTTATGATGGGTCTGTAAAATTAGATTTCATAATTATTATTAATGTCTTTTTTTTTTTAATTAGTCACATCTTAGATGAGTTAGTTACAGTAACTTCAACACTTTCATATAAGTCTTCTAGGAGAGTAAGTAAACTAATTATTTTCAATACCTATGTACTAAGCTAAATTATTTCAATCTTTTCAAGAGTATGTTCTCAGTACTCAGTACATACCTAGTTGGTAAAGTAGTTAATACCGACTTGATTACGCTGACAATCTACTAAGCACCTTGACCTGTCCAAATTTGGGCTCCTGGTGCTCTAAACTCCTTCAAGTTTCAAGTGTACATTTTCTATCACTTAAGCCGTCTGCTGAGTGATGGGAACTTGAGTATCAAAGAAGCTGAATGATTGGCTATTAAAATAATTAGTAAAATTCTTTATCAAACTGTCGATAAATAAAAAAAATCCTACTTCAAAAAAGGCAGTGTTTAAAGTCATAAAAAACTATAGCGTTGATTGAAGAGATAACAACAATAATAATTATTCCTTTCTGGAAAGTGTTCCATTCTTAATAGCTGTTAATTAGTAGCTACCCACTTGCTGTTAGTTGAAAAATAGCATTGTCTGGGACAGATTTTTTTTTTTTTTAGAATATTTGTAGCTTGTAGTTTCAGTACCTATGCAGGTCTAAGTAATTGCCTAAGGTTCAGCAAAACACTCCTTATAAAACAATATCCAAGATGTTAGGGATTTGTAAAGAGGTAAAGAGTGTAAAGTAAAGAGTAAATGAGAGTTATAAAAAAGAACTACTCTTTTGAGTGGACTACTGAGTTCATGAGTCAGTCTCAGATTCTAAAAAATGTAGATAACTCTTCTTCAACTCCCTACTCCCTATAGACATAGGGAGTTAGGATTTGACTCATTGACTGAGCAGTCAACTGAAGAGTAAGTAGTTATTTTTTTATAACTCAGAACTCGTTCACTCTTTACTCCCCATTCATTCATTCAGTAGCATCATCGATGTCGATGGTAGCCAAACTTGATAAAGCCAGGTTAGTTGTTGTGCGAAAGAGCTGTCGGTCTTGAGCCAGTGTTTTGCAGTCGGTGAATGTCATGCCGAGCCATTCGCTGATGTTATGGAACCACATTCTCCTCGGCCTGCCTCTCCCTCTCGTGCCCTCCATGTTACACTCCATCACATCCAGCATCAACTCCCCACTAGATCCTCTCAACACATGTCCAGCGAATTTGATTTTCCTCTCTCGGATGATGTTCAGCCATTCAAAATGAGTTTTCCCCATGCGTCTAAGGATTTCGCAGTTTGTGATTCTATCCCTCCAGCTAACCTTTAACATCCTTCGGTAACACCAATTCTCAAATGAGTTAATTCTTCTGCTGGTTTCCTCTTTCAAAGTCCAGGATTCACACCCATATGACATCACAGAGAATATGTAGGTTTGGAGTAGACGAAGTTTTGTTTTTCTAGATATGTTGCGTCTCATTATTTCTTTGTGTCTCCAGAATGATGTTTTGGCAATTGCTATTCTTCTCTTTATTTCATCATCACTTTTTCCATCGGAGCTTATGTTTGCCCCAAGATATTTGTAGTTGTTCACTCCTTCCAAGGTTTGGTTATCAATCTCTATCTTTGGGGTTCTTCTATTTGCCTTCTTACTGACCAACATTACTTTAGATTTGTTTATATTTATTTTCATGTTATACTTGATGGAGCTTTCGTGCAAGTTTTCTAGAAGTGTGACAAGGTCTTGTTTAGTGTTTGCCAGTAAAACAAGATCATCAGCGTACCGCAGATTGTTGATTATTCTGCCATTGAGTGAGATCCCCAGTTGTACTCCTTGGAACGCTTCTTTAATAATCTGTTCTGCATAGACACTGTAGTAATAGAAAGTAAAAAATCTGATGTGAACATCACACGATTTTCCTCCTTATTTGGGTGTTCTTCTATACCGTAACTTTTACAATATCTCTAATCGTTCAGTCAATACAGCTGAAACCGCCATAAGGCGGTCGAAAACTGTCAAAATGTGTTCAAAATACAGCTAACCTTTAACCTTCAATATCCGGTTCTCACAAATAATGTTCAATTTATATTCATATTTCAACCATATGTTGGAAAACATAAATCACGCACTTAAATGCATAAATCACATAGCAATGCAATGATTTGGTGTGTACCTATTACTTAGATTTAAGATAGCAAACACATTAGATTTAGATATTTCGATGAGATTTAAGTAGGCTGAATATGACCTAGTGGGGTTTTGATGACAAATTGCTTATCTACCTTACTAAATGTTTATTACATAGGTCAAAGTCTTCAAATATGCAATCGAGGTGTGGGCTTTTAACAATAATAGGCAAAACCACAATTATACTAACAAGTGTATTGGTGTGAATAGCTATTTTAACATGTAATTTATTACAGGTCTTTTCATTACTACCTCTCTATTATTATCTATCCACCCAAATAGGTTATGTATTATAGGGAACTCTTAAACCTTTCGATTACAATATGTTTTATCTTGTTAACAATGGCCAAATACTTTTCGCCATTGTGAGCATTTGGGAAATAATATATTACAAATCCTCATTTCAAAGTTATCTACCTCATTACATTAGCCCTTTATAATGAGTCTCTTAAAAGACATTTGTGTTCGAAACCAAAATAAAGTTCTAATATAACCCTGTAAGAAACATATTGCACGCATTTGAATCCCACCTGAAATTTGGTATGTCGCGATCGTTCAAAAACCACATTCTATCAATCACCTGTTTCCGCTTGTCAAATGGGTTATCAGCACAAAGTTTGCTCATAAACAAAGGCAAGTAGTTAAGGTAGGTAACAAAATCCTCAAAGTGGATTGGAAATTGGAACACATCACATGCCTTTGGGCAGACTCTATTTGTCAAGGTTTTACCTACGGATCAAACCTTGTCCTGGGGATCAATTTAATTTTGAAGAAACCATTTAGGTACTGATAAAATAGGTAATCAAGAAACCCCCATTTAGAAAATCAAACCCCGAAAAAATTTCAAGATGTTTAAGATCTCGTTGGTGTTGGTCCATTGACTTACAGCCAAAAAACGTGCAAGTGTTTGATTACACAAAATATACATAAGTATAGCTAGGTAGTTATCTAGTTATTGAACTCTTTAATAGTATGCTGGTGGTTACATCCGTTCATCCTAGGACAAACATCACAGATATATAATTATGTACCCAAGCAGGGTATTTATCTATTTATATTCTTAATGGAATGTGTGACAATACAAAGTTCTAATATAACCCTGTAAGAAACATATTGCACGCATTTGAATCCCACCTGAAATTTGGTATGTCGCGAAAGTAAATTCGTTCATAAACCACATTCTATCAATCACCTGTTTCCGCTTGTCAAATGGGTTATCAGCACAAAGTTTGCTCATAAACAAAGGCAAGTAGTTATAGGTAGGTAACAAAATCTTCAAAGTGGAATGGAAATTGGAACACATCACATGCCTTTGGGCAGACTCTATTTGTCAAGGTTTTACCTAGGTACGGATCAAGCCTTGTCCTGGGGATCAATTTAATTTTGAAGAAACCATTTAGGTACTGATAAAATAGGTAATCAAGAAACTCCCATTTAGAAAATCAAACCCCGAAAAAATTTCAGATCTCGTTGGTGTTGGTCCATTGACTTACAGCCAAAAAACGTTCAAGTGTTTGATTACACAAAATATACATAAGTATAGCTAGATAGTTATCTAGTTATTGAACTCTTTACTAGTATGCTGGTGGTTACATCCGTTCATCCTAGGACAAACATCACAGATACATAATTATGTACTCAAGCAGGGTATTTATCTATTTATATTCTTAATGGAATGTGTGACAATACTATCAATCTTGTGTCATACCCACTGTATGACACAAGATAATATGGTAGTTATGGTCCCATGTTATCATGAGTAATGACGTCACATAGGATGTTCTCATGATGGCTATCCTGAATACCAATCTGGTGAGTCTTGGTTTACAATCAATCCTATAAATTGGTACTCACTACTAAGTCCAAGTCACATTCTTTACGTTCGGTGTTATGATAATGTGGGGATTTCTAGGAATTTTAGTAGTCCAGCTCTCAAAGAATCTTCCTCTGACGTTAAACTGTATCTTGCGTACATTCTGAGAAGTTCGTTGTGCCCGAGTTTTGTATTTTTAAACCAGGTAGGATTACGACCAAGTATGTCGGTAAGTAGGTACCATTGTGTGGTATCTAAAGTCGTCATACTACCTATGTTTTAGTTTAATAAGAAATGTTGAAGAAACTACTGGTGTCTGGCGTCGAAGACGATTGAAAAGAATGATATTGATCCTTTGTGGACCCTTTCTACAAAAAAATTTCTCGATTTTGAAGCCTTTATCTCACCAAGGATGGTTCTATACAGAACTTTCAAGTACCTTCGTGTACGAGGTCTGGCTCCCCACATTAGATTTAGATATTTCGATGAGATTTAAGTAGGCTGAATATGGCCTAGTGGGGTTTTGATGACAAATTGCTTATCTACCTTACAAAATGTTTATTACATAGGTCAAAGTCTTCAAATATGCAATCGAGGTGTGTGCTTTTAATAATAATAGGCAAAACCACAATTATACTAACAAGTGTTTATCCGGTTCTCACAAATAATGTTCAATTTATATTCATATTTCAACCATATGTTGGAAAACATAAATCACGCACTTAAATGCATAAATCACATAGCAATGCAATGATTTGGTGTGTACCTATTACTTAGATTTAAGATAGCAAACACATTAGATTTAGATATTTCGATGAGATTTAAGTAGGCTGAATATGGCCTAGTGGGGTTTTGATGACAAATTGCTTATCTACCTTACTAAATGTTTATTACATAGGTCAAAGTCTTCAAATATGCAATCGAGGTGTGGGCTTTTAACAATAATAGGCAAAACCACAATTATACTAACAAGTGTATTGGTGTGAATAGCTATTTTAACATGTAATTTATTACAGGTCTTTTCATTACTACCTCTCTATTATTATCTATCCACCCAAATAGGTTATGTATTATAGGGAACTCTTAAACCTTTCGATTACAATATGTTTTATCTTGTTAACAATGGCCAAATACTTTTCGCCATTGTGAGCATTTGGGAAATAATATATTACAAATCCTCATTTCAAAGTTATCTACCTCATTACATTAGCCCTTTATAATGAGTCTCTTAAAAGACATTTGTGTTCGAAACCAAAATAAAGTTCTAATATAACCCTGTAAGAAACATATTGCACGCATTTGAATCCCACCTGAAATTTGGTATGTCGCGATCGTTCAAAAACCACATTCTATCAATCACCTGTTTCCGCTTGTCAAATGGGTTATCAGCACAAAGTTTGCTCATAAACAAAGGCAAGTAGTTAAGGTAGGTAACAAAATCCTCAAAGTGGATTGGAAATTGGAACACATCACATGCCTTTGGGCAGACTCTATTTGTCAAGGTTTTACCTACGGATCAAACCTTGTCCTGGGGATCAATTTAATTTTGAAGAAACCATTTAGGTACTGATAAAATAGGTAATCAAGAAACCCCCATTTAGAAAATCAAACCCCGAAAAAATTTCAAGATGTTTAAGATCTCGTTGGTGTTGGTCCATTGACTTACAGCCAAAAAACGTGCAAGTGTTTGATTACACAAAATATACATAAGTATAGCTAGGTAGTTATCTAGTTATTGAACTCTTTAATAGTATGCTGGTGGTTACATCCGTTCATCCTAGGACAAACATCACAGATACATAATTATGTACTCAAGCAGGGTATTTATCTATTTATATTCTTAATGGAATGTGTGACAATACTATCAATCTTGTGTCATACAGTGGTATGACTTATGGTAGTTATGGTCCCATGTTATCATGAGTAATGACGTCACATAGGATGTTCTCATGATGGCTATCCTGAATACCAATCTGGTGAGTCTTGGTTTACAATCAATCCTATAAATTGGTACTCACTACTAAGTCCAAGTCACATTCTTTACGTTCGGTGTTATGATAATGTGGGGATTTCTAGGAATTTTAGTAGTCCAGCTCTCAAAGAATCTTCCTCTGACGTTAAACTGTATCTTGCGTACATTCTGAGAAGTTCGTTGTGCCCGAGTTTTGTATTTTTAAACCAGATAGGATTACGACCAAGTATGTCGGTAAGTCGGTACCATTGTGTGGTATCTAAAGTCGTCATACTACCTATGTTTTAGTTTAATAAGAAAAGTTGGAAGAAACTACTGGTGTCTGGCGTTGAAGACGATTGAAAAGAATGATTATGTTTTAGAGTCAACTGAAGAGTTTGGAAGAAACTACTGGTGTCTGGCATTGAAGACAATTGAAAAGAATGATATTGATCCTTTGTGGACCCTTTCTACGAAAAATGTCTCCATTTTGAAGCCTTTATCTCACCAAGGATGGTTCTATACAGAACTTTCAAGTACCTTAGTGTACGAGGTCTGGCTCTTTAAATCTTACAAGTCTGAGATCCATGCTTTGATCAAGCATGATTTTCTCAACTCCTGCCGTGCCCATTTTCGTACGTTGTTTACGTAACTGCTCACGTTACATAAATTGCACCAAATCACCAGGAAATCTCGACATGGAAAACTCATTCCTCCATAATAGTCGAACGATTTTTATTCTTCAGAGGCACGTGGCTCCGATCCCAAACAATCAACCATACAGAACGGACCACGCTCCATTATGCAGACATTGTTTTAATAACTCTATTTAGAATATTCATGCCATAAATGCACTTCGTGTAGATTCAAGATTGGCATGAATCGTAATTGTTGGAGAATTTATGGAACTGAAACACAAGTACCTACCGAGATAAATTGAAATATATGACAAGTCCTGTATGTTATATCGTTCAATAAACATTGTAAAGCAAAGCATGAGTCACCAGAAAAGTGGCGTCTATGGGAAACCTAACAACTAACAAGCATTTTTGAAAATAGGTAGCCTTAGTAAATAGTGTGCTTTGTTCAGGACTCTCGAGGTAGTCCTATTATTTCAGCAACATACCTACATACATAAATGGTTCTTTACAACACGAATGAAAATAAAAATGGTTCATTTCTGTACCGAAAGTCGTTAAAGATGGATGACTTTACCTTGTCCTACATTACTGAAATATTTGGCTCCCGCCGAGTTAGGTGCTCTAGATGTGTTCTTATTCCAAGTGATATACTTTCATCTCAAGCATAATGACAGAAACACATACCATGTGGTCTTTATCTGGTGCCATATGACTTTGAAGGACAACACATTTGAATGGTTTATGTACTCAGGCCGAGTGACTGATGGAAATTTAGATTTCGCAAAAAGTAAAGGAGTTGCAAGTTGAATTTATTCTAAATCACGACATGGTTTTCATAAGAATAAGTTGGAACGTTGAGCTAAGGAAAACTCTCAAAAACTTCCTAGCGTATACAAACTTAAGGGCTGAGCATATTGTAAAATTCAGTGATCTGCCCTAGTTCAAAAGGGACTCCAATAATACCACTAACAAGCAAACTCTCTTGTTTCCATGTGTTTTCCAGATGATTTGTTTCAGCAAACTTGGCCAGAAACAGCACCTACCTATTTGTAATGGCTGTGTAAATAATACCCATATATGCATTGGAGATTAAAATAACAAGCAAAATGTATGTTCCATGTCTGGAAATACCCGTACAAGCTACAATGAAAATTGATGCAACTGTGGTTGATTTTTTCTTCAAACAAGACCCCCAAAAGATAAGTTCTGATGTAAAACTGGCTTCAAAATCAAGTTGGGGAAGTATGCAATAGTAGAGATTTCCCCCTTCCTTGGTCAGAACCAGCAGTCCTGATTATGGCCAGAAATATGGTTTTTCATAAGAATAAGTTGGAACGTTGAGCTTGGGAAAACTCCCAAAAACTTCCTAGCGTATACAAACTTAAGGGCTGAGCATATTGTAAAATTCAGTTATCTGCCCTAGTTCAAAAGGGACTCCAATAATATTGTCTCCCTGGATAAGCCGGTATGATAACGAGTATGCATTTCACGCACTTCTATCAGCGGAAAATTTTCGATCCAGACAAATCAGCACAAATGTATCTTAGTGACGCGTCTTTCAAACTTAACAGATTGGACAAAAACGCAAAAGAGAGAAGTATTCCCTGATTTTATATCCAAACCGTATATCTTTTGGTTAAAATCCATTTACTTAAAAACTATAGTCGGACATTTCAACATCAGCACGAATTTCTACTCTTCTCACCAACTTCTCGGTTGCTCCTTGGATTTTATTTCTCTTAAAAATCTGCTAATTTTTACACACGATTTTTTCCTCTCTACTTAGTAGGTAGATATACATATTACATTTTCCATAAAAGGAAAATACATCCTAATGAGCTGGGTGTACAAGTCATGTAATCTTTGCACTCATTGGTGTAAAGCTGGTGGTTTTACCCGGGTCCAATATCCAATGCCCTATACTAGGACGGAATACCATTTTGTAGACGAGAAAATCAAGCTAAAACTGCTAAAAGTTATGAAAATTAAGAAGCGCGGCAGCGGTCCGCCCCGCCAAGTCAAAACAGTTTGACAGCTTTTACATTGCCAGGCTTACCCATATTAATTGTAAACAAACTCCGTTTTCCCAGCTGATTCACCAGATTCTGAGGAAAAGCTTCATTTCCCTAAAGCTCTTCAATTTTCATACTTTTCATGTTTTCTTTCTGACAACAGTTATGTAATTATCTACCTACTTGTACATTGAAATAAGTAGTTGTAAGGAACTTTGGACCCGGGTTCAAGTCTACTTGACTATTTTCAAGTTACCAGCACGTCTCAGTAATTAGGCACTTGCGAATCTCTGCCAAGTTGAGTTTGTGCTGCTGTGTTGTAAAGGTTACGTTTTCAGTTTGCCACCACGAGGATTTGAATCGGTGAATTGAAAAAAGAATCTAGGTACCTACTTAGGGCCTATATCGCCATCGGTGGATAGAAAATGAAATAAAATCTAAATCGTATCTATGTAGGAACTAGGTAGTTACTTTGCATGAAACTTTTTTTACCCTTTAGAGGAGGAGTTGTCTTCCTTCTCCTATGGGCAGACAACCCTTATGGAATATTAAAGGGATTGCCCGCTCACCAACCCTTCAAATTTGTAGACCTACTTGAAATTTTTGGAAATTATTGGTAAAAGGAATAAATGTCTATAGAAGTTACCTACATATATCTTGGTGGAGATGGTTACGAAGTTACGATCATTTGGTTCTCAAGCTCCAAAATATCTAGGTATGTACTTCAGTTCCTCGGTACTAGGAGGTTCGGGACGGAAGTCGGTATGGGCTATCTGCTTACAAACCGGGACGGAATTCGGTTTCTCCTAGACCAACTCATCCCCGGGACTTCATTGTCCCTTTCATCTCTTTTTGCTGACCTCACCACAAGGTTTGCTCGAGCTCAAACATTCAAATCTTTTTCATTTTACATCATTTCGTACTCAGACATTCCCAACTTCTCAGTCACCTCGGAAGAAGTGAAATTTGGGCACCACGCCAGAAAATGGGAGAGGTCTCATTTTATGTTTGGGGGGGTATTTTGGGCTCAATGAGGCCTATGGTGCTCAGCGAATAAAATGCCAATCTAGTAGGCACATGGGCATATAGGCAATAATGGAACAAAAAAGTCGGCATAGGTAGATAACTTATTGTAAATAATACCTATGTTTGAAAACGAAGAATTGGTTGGGTTGGGACGGACACCAATAAAGCAATTCAGTCTTCAAATTTCGGACTTTTCGCCCAAGAAAAATTGACAAACGGAGTGAGATTTGCGATGGGACCTCAGCTCTTCAAATTCCTCAATGAAGCTGAGTGCAGCCCGAAACAGCCAGTGCTTCCCCAATCCTTGCCCAAAAGGGTTGTTTGTTCTTTATTCACCCAATTTTTATCCTGCCTCACAATGGAGCTCACTCATATGTACCTACCTTGTTGATATAAAGCAATACCTGGCTTGGTTCTGAAATTTGAACCTTCAATATCCGGTTCTCACAAAAAAACGGAGTGAGATTTGCGATGGGACCTCAGCTCTTCAAATTCCTCAATGAAGCTGAGTGCAGCCCGAAACAGCCAGTGCTTCCCCAACCCTCGCTCAAGGGTTGTTTGTTCTTTAGTCACCCAATTTTTATCCTGCCTCACAATGGAGCTCACTCATATGTACCTTGTTGATATAAAGCAATACCTGGCTTGGTTCTGAAATTTGAACCTTCAATATCCGGTTCTCACAAAATCACAAATAATGTTCAATTTATATTCATATTTCAACCATATGTTGGAAAACATAAATCACGCACTTAAATGCATAAATCACATAGCAATGCAATGATTTGGTGTGTACCTATTACTTAGATTTAAGATAGTAAACATATTAGGTTTAGATATTTCGATGAGATTTAAGTAGGCTGAATATGGCCTAGTGGGGTTTTGATGACAAATTGCTTATCTACCTTACTAAATGTTTATTACATAGGTCAAAGTCTTCAAATATGCAATCGAGGTGTGGGCTTTTAACAATAATAGGCAAAACCACAATTATACTAACAAGTGTATTGGTGTGAATAGCTATTTTAACATGTAATTTATTACAGGTCTTTTCATTACTACCTCTCTATTATTATCTATCCACTCAAATAGGTTATGTATTATAGGATAACAAGTGTATTGGTGTGAATAGCTATTTTAACATGTAATTTATTACAGGTCTTTTCATTACTACCTCTCTATTATTATCTATCCACCCAAATAGGTTATGTATTATAGGGAACTCTTAAACCTTTCGATTACAATATGTTTTATCTTGTTAACAATGGCCAAATACTTTTCGCCATTGTGAGCATTTGGGAAATAAATGATACCTACTGAGCTGCGCGGAAGAAGCCAAAATGAGACCCTTTTTCTGGCGTTCCAATTTCGTACTCAGTATTTCGTCACGCCTATAATCTGATCTAAAGAAACATTCTTAGTCAGAAACTTTACCTTATGGTAAATTATGCCATTAAAAAATGTTCCAATGTTCCATTAGATACAAGATAGGAGGCAGGTAGACAGTTTATTTCAATGAAATAGTTTTTATCCGTGGATTTATCTAAATTGACTTATAAAGTGTGTACGCATTTTGCAAGTACATAATTTACACTTATATCTCACTCTTCAACCTAACATACATATTAGGTATAGATACAATTATAAATCTTTTTGCCTAATTTTGCACTCAAATTTGAGGTCTCCTCAAATAAGCTACATTGCCGTCGTGGTCCAACGTCATCACTTGACGTCGCGTCGGACGCAGCTTGACGCCGTTACGATGCCTGAAAGCAAAGGAGAACAATGAAATATATTTTAACCCTTTATGATTTTCCATCATCTCTTTTACTTTCTTATGAAATTTGGCACTGTCAATAGATTCCAGTCTTTCAGCTTCTGCGCATTCGCTGTTTAGTTTATTTAAAATTTACTCCCCATTAGTTTATTTAAAATTTAAAGTGATTAGTTTTATAAAATGGTGTCAACTTACCTTCAGCCAATCCCTAGTCCAAGTGACTTTAGGCATAGGGTCTCCAATGACTTCACATAGGATTTCCACAGTGAGGTACCTACTTAGGGCCTATATCGCCATCGGTGGATAGAAAATGAAATAAAATCTAAATCGTATCTATGTAGGAACTAGGTAGTTACTTTGCATGAAACTTTTTTTACCCTTTAGAGGAGGAGTTGTCTTCCTTCTCCTATGGGCAGACAACCCTTATGGAATATTAAAGGGATTGCCCGCTCACCAACCCTTCAAATTTGTAGACCTACTTGAAATTTTTGGAAATTATTGGTAAAAGGAATAAATGTCTATAGAAGTTACCTACATATATCTTGGTGGAGATGGTTACGAAGTTACGATCATTTGGTTCTCAAGCTCCAAAATATCTAGGTATGTACTTCAGTTCCTCGGTACTAGGAGGTTCGGGACGGAAGTCGGTATGGGCTATCTGCTTACAAACCGGGACGGAATTCGGTTTCTCCTAGACCAACTCATCCCCGGGACTTCATTGTCCCTTTCATCTCTTTTTGCTGACCTCACCACAAGGTTTGCTCGAGCTCAAACATTCAAATCTTTTTCATTTTACATCATTTCGTACTCAGACATTCCCAACTTCTCAGTCACCTCGGAAGAAGTGAAATTTGGGCACCACGCCAGAAAATGGGAGAGGTCTCATTTTATGTTTGGGGGGGTATTTTGGGCTCAATGAGGCCTATGGTGCTCAGCGAATAAAATGCCAATCTAGTAGGCACATGGGCATATAGGCAATAATGGAACAAAAAAGTCGGCATAGGTAGATAACTTATTGTAAATAATACCTATGTTTGAAAACGAAGAATTGGTTGGGTTGGGACGGACACCAATAAAGCAATTCAGTCTTCAAATTTCGGACTTTTCGCACTAACAAGCAAACTCTCTTGTTTCCATGTGTTTTCCAGATGATTTGTTTCAGCAAACTTGGCCAGAAACAGCACCTACCTATTTGTAGTGGCTGTGTAAATAATACCCATATATGCATTGGAGATTAAAATAACAAGCAAATTGTATGTTCCATGTCTGGAAATACCCGTACAAGCTACAATGAAACTTGATGGAATTGTGGTTGATTTTTTCTTCAAACAAGACCCCCAAAAGATAAGTTCTGATGTAAAACTGGCTTCAAAATCAAGTTGGGGAAGTATGCAATAGTAGATATTTCCCCCTTCCTTGGTCAGAACCAGCATTCCTGATTATGGCCAGGGATATATCAAGGTGATACCACTCAAGAAATATGGGGGCTGGGCTGTTATCAATCAAGTTGAGGCCTAGTCTGTTATCACTCAAGATGAGGGCAGGTATGTTATCACTAAACGTGTTAATCTTCTGGCATGTTTGAAAATCCTAGTGACCAGAGCACGTAGAATAAATGAAGTGGTCAGCAACAATGTACCAAGTCACGAGTACGCGTGATGTCCTAACAGCCAATTTAGATAAAGTGTCCGAGGAACCTCACATACCTCTAAATTACATACTGGTACATGGTTGTTGATAATGAACATTAGGTATGCTTGAGGAGAAAACTATATTAACATATTTACCTATTTCAGAGTGCCTACTGATGAATAAACTGTATTGGCAGGTACCTGTAAACCTGTGTCCGAGGAACCTCACATACCTCTAAATTACATACTGGTACATGGTTGTTGATAATGAACATTAGGTATGCTTGAGGAGAAAACTATTAACATATTTACCTATTTCAGAGTGCCTACTGATGAATAAACTGTATTGGCAGGTACATATATTATCTTATCATTTGAAATTTTATTTTTGTCAATAATGTCTGGTGTCAAATTTACTTAATTAGAGGTACTGACTGAGCAGTGGAAATCTAATGGTCAAATCCGGGACTCAACAGCTGATGGGTAAATAGATCAGTTGCGCTTACTTGGGTGATGTTTCAAAGTCATAGAGCAGGAAGAATGAGGACCAACGGAATTTTTCTTTTTCTTCTACGACTTCTAGATACCGAGATAAATCGATTTAAAAAATACAGGTAAATCGCTAAGTTTGACGTCACGGCATACGCTCCCGTAGGCGATGACGTCACATCAAATGTGACAATTGCAACTCCTCCATTGTAAGTATTCCGTACATATTCTGTCTACATATGTAAATAAAGTCCTAATGAGAATAGAATAGAATATACCTAGCATATACCCGAGGACAACACCGTACTATACGGTACAATAATATCACCGGTACGGATCATAATAATAATAATAGACTCTTGAGTGGAAGGTAGCCACTAGGCGAGGTTAACGCCGGAGGCGTTTTCTACCACCTAACCCTTAGAGCTCCATTATTATGTGGTCAAAATCTCAAATAAATGAGGATAAAATTCCATGCCTCGGCTGGGATCGAACCCACGCCCTCCTGTTTACCAGGCGAGCGTCTTGACCACTACGCTACCGAGGCAGGTACGTACGTAGGTAGGTATGTATCTTGTAGTTTTGATGATCATCATTGAGTAATCTAAACTAATGTAGATTCACACGTAATTTACACTTTAGTGGTGCACCTTTATTATGCTTAGAAAATAGTGTATTGCCAGACTGGATTTAAACATTGTAAGAATCACTGTAGGTAACTTAATCCAATTGGTGGACACCCTGTATATTAAAAGTTATCTATGTGTCTAGCTATAAATTAAGATAATATTAATTTTGATAGGAGACCCCTAACTGACTCGTCGTATTAGTGACATGGATATTCGAATCCTTATTTGGGCATATTGCAAAAAAATGCGTCAAGAAATTTCGAAAAACATGGTATCCTCAGCGTAAGTCTAGGGAACTATGTATAAACACTGCAATTATGATGGCTGATAACAACAAGAAGAAATAATTATAGGTATTTTACAAAACATAAAATCCTTAAGAGCCCTTGAAAAACGACAAACATGATGCTGTCGGTATTTAGGTAATTAGTAACGTTGCATTCACGTATTGAGGCAAGTTTTAAGAAAAGCTCAAAGTTCCTCTATCCAGGGCTGAATAATGGAAAAAGCTCAAAAGAAATGCTTGGTTCTCAGGACTTTACTTTTCGCCTCAGACTTTCCAGAGAGATTCGATAAATTATTAGATCAAAAGTGTCCTTGGGGCCAATTTCAAGGAATGTACGGTTTGGCCGTAATCAATAAGTAGGTAATTGACCTAGGTACTCGTATATAATTATCTACATTCTGTCCCTCAGGAGCATTGTAAATGGGGGAGCTCTTCAGTGTGCAATTATGCATCCTATGTACTAAGTTGTTGTCCTGTATCCATTTATTTTCAAGTACGAGTATGCAAGTATGCACCATCATCCCAGCTGTTATTCACCCCCCTCCCCCTGAAAGAAGCGCTACCGTCTTTTTTAGGAATACATATAACATATAAGTAGTGCTTTATTTAGACTGTCAGTTTAGAGCAAGATGTTACATTAAGCTAACAGTTAATTGCTTCGAATCTTAGATGATAGTTTTAATGAACTTGTTACTTATTGGTATAAGTAGGGCCATAGACTATAATAAACGCCCTATGTCACTGCGACCTGGTTAAATCTTTCAGATGTTACATTAAGCTAACAGTTAATTGCTTCGAATCTTAGATGATAGTTTTAATGAACTTGTTACTTATTGGTATAAGTAGGGCCATCGACTATAATAAACGCCCTATGTCACTGCGACCTGGTTAAATCTTTCGTGACTTCTTAATGAACTTACCACTCCGTCTAAAGTAACGTCCGAGCCGACCAGAACTTTCAGCTGTCCGGGTAAATCCTCCGCGAACTCCGGCAATCCCATGTGTTCTCCAATGGTAACTGGCGCAGTCGTCATGGTGGATTCCCCCCAGCCGTATCTGTTCCGGGGAGTCACTCGGAACCTATACTGACAGCCTGGGGTGAGATTGAACGCGTCGAAACTGTGGGTGGCCGAAATGCCCAACTGAAACAGGGGGAAAATATGGATTATCTTGTTTGATTGATAGAGATTGCCTTTGGCAATAATTTCGCCCTTTGATTGTAATATTATTGTATTTTGTTCATGATCAAATTTTGTCTTTTGTTTTTAATTTAAGAGGTATGATAGAGGGAACTGCTACTGCTTAAGAGGTTTGATAGA